>NW_027102699.1:62500-65000 GCF_036373705.1 Amia ocellicauda
CCGCACCCTGCACAGGCAGCTTTGTCCACGACAAAAACTCTTCCTGTCTCCAGTCACACGGGACTGGGTATTTGGGTTTAGGAGGAGGTCTCCTCTCCGACCCAGTCGAAGCTGCTGATTCAAAGAAGATTTCGATGGGTGTTACTGGCTCGGATAGGTCTGGTGCGGAATCGGCGGTGCCACCAGCCTTAATCCATAGCTTTTCGAAATCTTCAGTCGCCTTCCTTGTTTGCATCAGGCTGCGAACAATAACATCCGTAGAGTTCGCCATCCTGTGCATTCTTCTCGCCTGTATTGATGGGATCAGCTTTGCCAACCTCAGTGCTCCCAGTCCACCGTCTTTAGCACGAGCGTAAAGCAAGCCGTTACAGGTCGAGGCAGGAAGGCGCAACCAGAGCTTTATGGCTTTCCGAACTTCGGAGTCCAGGGCGTTCAAGGTGTTTTGTTTGCATTGTGCGTGATCGGCCAGGTACATGAGCCGAGGTACTGCATGTTGATTGAGGATGGCCACTTTCTGACTGGGCTTCAGTGGCGCCTCATCTATCCTCGTGATCCATGTCCGCAACTGATCCGTCAGGTCAGGCTTCGAGATACCTATCCAGGGGTTCACCTTCACGCCCAGGTATCTCTCAGACTCATCAGGGTTGATCATGTGGAGACCGGCCCCTCCGATCTCCCATGGTACACAGTTGTTAATTGTGTACGAGTCGTGTGTAGGTGTAACTAGGAAGCCATGACACTTTCGAGCCTGTGCCCTAAGGCCCGTCAGTTTGCAGAAGGACTCGAGGATAGAGATGTTATGCAGCATGCCCTTCCAGCCGTCGCTCAGTAACACTAGGTCGTCAGCAAATGCAAGGGTGGTCACACGGCCTCCTTCCGACAGAAATCCTTGTCCGTGCGTTTCCAAGCTGGTGATGAGGGGGTCCATTGCCAGGTTGAATAGCAGGGGAGACATGGGGTCACCTTGTTTGACTCCCGTACATATGCGGATGTCGGGAGTCTTTTTGCCGTCCACCTCGATTGAAGTGACGCAATTTCTGTAGGATTCCTGGATCAATCCTACCACATGGCTGTCTACCCCCATTTGCTGCAGCACATCGATGATGTGCTTATGGGAAACGGAGTCAAAAGCTTTCGCGATGTCGATAAATACTACTGCGAGGTCCTTCTGCTGTCTCTTAGCTTGCTCTATGATGTTCCCCAACACCATGATGTTCTCAGAGCAGCCTGGAGCAGAGATGAATCCGCGCTGTCTCGGGTTCAGAGGACACGCTGTGGCCAGCCGCATCGTCATTACTCTCGAGAACAACCTCAGCACCATTGAACCGATTGTAATTGGCCTCCAGTTGCCAATATCCTTCTGTTGTTCCGGGTCCATGGTCTTTGGAAGTAGTATCGACCTGCATCGCTTTACGATGTTAGGTATGACTCCTGTAGTCAGCCATGTGTTAAACAAGGCTGCCATCGCCTCACCCTCTGGATCCCCCTCATCGATGGCATTGCGGGAAATGCCATCTGGCCCCGCGGCCGACGTTCTTTTTACGGCCTTCAGGTTTTCGATTACCTCTTCCCCAGTGATAAGAGTTTCAAATATCTCGTTGTCGGCTCTCATTAGGGAGTGGAAACCTCCGAGTCCCACGTAGGGAGTTTCAGCTTCCCACTTCTGTTTGTACGCATCGTGTACTTCAGAGAGTGGTACTGGGCACGAGACTGTATCTGTGCCATCCAGGATGATCGAGGCGAGGCGTTGTTTGCTTCTCGAGAAGAGGCTCTGGTATCTCAAGTAAGTGCCTCTTTTTATTGCCCGTCTTTTCATCCAGGATCTGAAAGGATGTTTCATAGGTTTCTCTTCTCCCTTTCCTTGTCTGGAACGAGACATTTTCTTCTTATCCTTGAAAGGAAGAAGCGTCCATCGAGTTTTTGTTTCAGCAAGGGCGTTAACCTTTGCATCGCCGTCCAGCCAGGCCCTGATGACCTCCAGGCAGGGATACCTGGAGACATCCGTGTCCCGAACCAACCTAGAAGCCAGTATCCGCAACTGCGCTCCTAGCCCTGATCTCGCCTCGGGTGCAGCGGTTTGCGCCTCCAGGAACTTTGCTAGATTTGTGTTCCTTTCGGGGGGGGCACCTGTTTGTGACAAAGCCGACCTTTTCCTAGGTGCCCTCCTTTTATCGCTAACCTGCTTGTTGGTTTTCGTACCGAGCTCAGCGGCGATGAGCTGGTTGATGTTTTTACGCCCTTTGAATGAGACCTCCAGCTCAGCAAGTCTATTCGATTCCTCCTCTGTCCAAAGCTTCACCGGCCTTCCTTTTTGTGAGCCGCCCTTAGTGCTTTCCGCGATTCTTTCTTTGTTGCGTACAGCTGGGTGTGCGTGGCGTTTGTGTTGCGAAAGACCAGACTTTGTCTCAAAGTGAAGGTGGCACTCCTCGCACTCCCAGGCCTTTTCTGAGACCTGGGTTTCCCTCATGCCCCTGCACTTGGGCACATGACAAGAAATTGA
>NW_027102699.1:72500-82500 GCF_036373705.1 Amia ocellicauda
GTCTCGTGGCAGCCACCGGAGATATGTCAGAGCCCGTACGCCCCCCGCACTCACCCTTAAAGGCCGGGACAGCCCTTGGGGTTCCTGCCGGGGGCGGGCAGCATACATATGTCCGTTCCGTGGGAGCCACCGGAGATATGTCAGAGCCCGTACGCCCCCCGCACTCACCCTTAAAGGCCGGGACAGCCCTTGGGGTTCCTGCCGGGGGCGGGCAGCATACATATGTCCGTTCCGTGGGAGCCACCGGAGATATGTCAGAGCCCGTACGCCCCCCGCACTCACCCTTAAAGGCCCGCAAGCCCTTGGGGTTCCTGCCGGGGGCGGGCAGCATACATATGTCCGTTCCGTGGGAACCACCGGGGAGATGTCAGAGCCCGTGAAACCCCGAAAGACAGACCCTTAAAGGCCCGCAAGCCCTTGGGGTGAACGTCTGGGGCGGGCAGCATACATACACCCCGGTCGGGAACCACAGGGAGGTGAGGTCAGAGCCCGTGAAACCCCGAAAGACAGACCCTTAAAGGCCCGCAAGCCCTTGGGGTGAACGTCTGGGGCGGGCAGCATACACACTCTCCACGGCGGGCCGCGAAGACTTAGCGGGCGCAGCCGCCGGAGCGGGCCGCCGACGAGGCCTGAAACGCGGGGTGCGGCCGGGACCGTTCCCCCCTTGCATTTCGCTGGATGATCAGACAGTCGCAAAGAACCGTCTGAAAATCCCGGGCCAAGTCCAGAAAGTGTCCGTAAAAGAGCTAGCGGGGCCCAGCCACTTTCCTCCAGCAAGTGCCCTTAGCTCAGTTTTGACCTCTCTCATTGCACTAAGTGTCTTCAAAAACCCAGTTCCTGTATTTCCCCCGGCACCGTAGAGAAATGCTGACAGCCTGGAACACTGTGGCGGCTGCACACGGCACTCCCTTGCCCGCCGCGAGCAGCCTAGCCCCGCCTAAGACCCGCGAGAACCGCCCATCGGCACACGGCCCGCTGTGCGCCCGAGCCGTTTGGTGTAAAAACTGTCCAAAAGTGGTTTCGACCACTTAGGAACATCGTAGAGACTCGAAATAAAAAGCATTTTGTTGGAAAAGCGATTCTGAGGAAGGCTGTGTCAAAATTAATTTCGGGAAATGTCGTTTACCCCCCCCCAAATGGCTCCGAAGTACCCCCCCCCCACCCCCCCCCTAAAAAACCGTGTTCCGGGGTTTTTTCGAGAAAACAAACACACGGGGTATATAGAGGGGACTGAGACGAATCGAATGACGTGCTTTGCAAAGAAATCGGGGGCTCACAGCCCCCCCAGGAGAGGTTCAAAAGTCGGAGGACTGGTCACCTAACTCCCATTGAAGTCAATGGGGGAAAAATGAAAACTGTCAAAAAGGCTTAAAATTGTTCAAAAACCCACTGGGGCAGTAGATAATCATCCTATTTGAATTTTAAAAGTCTTAGTTTGGCGAAAAAATACCTTTTAATAATTGTTTTAGGGGTCAGAAAAATCAGCTCCGGCTGCCTGGTCACCTAGGGGAGATAGAAAATTTTTCTAAGTTTTTCACTCGGCCGCCTGGTCCCCTAACTCGAAAATTTTAAAGTGCTCCCATCGGTCCCGGGATAGGGTGGCTGATAGCTGGGAGCCCCCTGAGCACTGCCCCGGTGTTAGTTTTCGGAGAAATGCCTCCGTTGATTTGTTATGATTTTTTTTCCGCCGGCCGCCTGGTCGCCCTAATGCAAAGTCAATGGGAGTGAGGAGATAGAAAATTTTTCAAAGTTTTTCACTCGGCCGCCTGGTCCCCTAACTCGAAAATTTTAAAGTGCTCCCATCGGTCCCGGGATAGGGTGGCTGATAGCTGGGAGCCCCCTGAGCACTGCCCCGGTGTTAGTTTTCGGAGAAATGCCCCCGTTGATTTGTTATGATTTTTTTTCCGCCGGCCGCCTGGTCGCCCTAATGCAAAGTCAATGGGAGTGAGGAGATAGAAAATTTTTCAAAGTTTTTCACCCGGCCACAAACGACTCCAAAACACACTGGGGCTGTGGCTGGGACTCTCACCAGGACTGCCCCCTACTTTATTTATGGATTAAAAAGCATTCTATATTAATTTTTCGATTTTTGGGACCCGGGACGCCTGGTCACCTAACTCCCCTTCTATCCCTATGGGGGGGGACGGGGACATCGAAAACGCTCCCATCGCTGCCGAGGCACGCTGCGGGGACTCTCCCTACCATCGCCCCATGCTTCCTTTGAAGAATATATGACGTTTTTCAATTTTCACCGACATTTGAAAATCAAAACTTCAGAACATTTCATAGTTATTCTCAATGGGTTGTCTAGGGGCACACATCTCTAAACTGGGGGAAATGCTCAAAATGATTAAAAAGAAAAACAATGCCCCCAGACCCGGGGGGCTGATAGCTGGGAGCCCCCTGAGCACAGCCCCGGTGTTAGTTTCTGGAGAAATGCCCCCGTTGATTTGTTATGATTTTTTTTCCGCCGGCCGCCTGGTCGCCCTAATGTAAAGTCAATGGGAGTGAGGAGATAGAATATTTTTCAAAGTTTTTCACTCGGCCGTCTGGTCCCCTGACTCGAAAATTTTAAAGTGCTCCCATCGGTCCCAGGGTAGGGTGGCTGATAGCTGGGAGCCCCCTGAGCACTGCCCCGGTGTTAGTTTCTGGAGAAATGCCCCCGTTGATTTGTTATGATTTTTTTTCCGCCGGCCGCCTGGTCGCCCTAATGCAAAGTCAATGGGAGTGAGGAGATAGAATATTTTTCAAAGTTTTTCACTCGGCCGTCTGGTCCCCTGACTCGAAAATTTTAAAGTGCTCCCATCGGTCCCAGGGTAGGGTGGCTGATAGCTGGGAGCCCCCTGAGCACTGCCCCGGTGTTAGTTTCTGGAGAAATGCCCCCGTTGATTTGTTATGATTTTTTTTCCGCCGGCCGCCTGGTCGCCCTAATGCAAAGTCAATGGGAGTGAGGAGATAGAATATTTTTCAAAGTTTTTCACTCGGCCGTCTGGTCCCCTGACTCGAAAATTTTAAAGTGCTCCCATCGGTCCCAGGGTAGGGTGGCTGATAGCTGGGAGCCCCCTGAGCACAGCCCCGGTGTTAGTTTCTGGAGAAATGCCCCCGTTGATTTGTTATGATTTTTTTTCCGCCGGCCGCCTGGTCGCCCTAATGCAAAGTCAATGGGAGTGAGGAGATAGAATATTTTTCAAAGTTTTTCACTCGGCCGTCTGGTCCCCTGACTCGAAAATTTTAAAGTGCTCCCATCGGTCCCAGGGTAGGGTGGCTGATAGCTGGGAGCCCCCTGAGCACTGCCCCGGTGTTAGTTTCTGGAGAAATGCCCCCGTTGATTTGTTATGATTTTTTTTCCGCCGGCCGCCTGGTCGCCCTAATGCAAAGTCAATGGGAGTGAGGAGATAGAATATTTTTCAAAGTTTTTCACTCGGCCGTCTGGTCCCCTGACTCGAAAATTTTAAAGTGCTCCCATCGGTCCCAGGGTAGGGTGGCTGATAGCTGGGAGCCCCCTGAGCACAGCCCCGGTGTTAGTTTCTGGAGAAATGCCCCCGTTGATTTGTTATGATTTTTTTTCCGCCGGCCGCCTGGTCGCCCTAATGCAAAGTCAATGGGAGTGAGGAGATAGAATATTTTTCAAAGTTTTTCACTCGGCCGTCTGGTCCCCTGACTCGAAAATTTTAAAGTGCTCCCATCGGTCCCGGGATAGGGTGGCTGATAGCTGGGAGCCTCCTGAGCACTGCCCCGGTGTTAGTTTCTGGAGAAATGCCCCCGTTGATTTGTTATGATTTTTTTTCCGCCGGCCGCCTGGTCGCCCTAATGCAAAGTCAATGGGAGTGAGGAGATAGAATATTTTTCAAAGTTTTTCACTCGGCCGTCTGGTCCCCTGACTCGAAAATTTTAAAGTGCTCCCATCGGTCCCAGGGTAGGGTGGCTGATAGCTGGGAGCCCCCTGAGCACAGCCCCGGTGTTAGTTTCTGGAGAAATGCCCCCGTTGATTTGTTATGATTTTTTTTCCGCCGGCCGCCTGGTCGCCCTAATGCAAAGTCAATGGGAGTGAGGAGATAGAATATTTTTCAAAGTTTTTCACTCGGCCGTCTGGTCCCCTGACTCGAAAATTTTAAAGTGCTCCCATCGGTCCCGGGATAGGGTGGCTGATAGCTGGGAGCCTCCTGAGCACTGCCCCGGTGTTAGTTTCTGGAGAAATGCCCCCGTTGATTTGTTATGATCCGTAGTTGCCGGCCGGCCGCCCGGCATTGCTCTATCGGATGGAGCGTGGGCTGGCTATGGGAGATTTAGCGATTTTCGGAACCGGCCCCGATGGCCCCCCAAACCGGGTGGCCACGAGGTGGGACCCCCCTGAGCACTGCCCCGGTGTTAGTTTTCCGAGAAATGCCCCCGTTGATTTGTTATGATCCGTAGTTGCCGGCCGGCCGCCCGGCATTGCTCTATCGGATGGAGCGTGGGCTGGCTATGGGAGATTTAGCGATTTTCGGAACCGGCCCCGATCGCCCCCCAAACCGGGTGGCCACGAGGTGGGACCCCCCTGAGCACTGCCCCGGTGTTAGTTTTCGGAGAAATGCCCCCGTTGATTTGTTATGATCCGTAGTTGCCGGCCGGCCGCCCGGCATTGCTCTATCGGATGGAGCGTGTGCTGGCTATGGGAGATTTAGCGATTTTCGGAACCGGCCCCGATCGCCCCCCAAACCGGGTGGCCACGAGGTGGGACCCCCCTGAGCACTGCCCCGGTGTTAGTTTTCGGAGAAATGCCCCCGTTGATTTGTTATGATCCGTAGTTGCCGGCCGGCCGCCCGGCATTGCTCTATCGGATGGAGCGTGGGCTGGCTATGGGAGATTTAGCGATTTTCGGAACCGGCCCCGATCGCCCCCCAAACCGGGTGGCCACGAGGTGGGACCCCCCTGAGCACTGCCCCGGTGTTAGTTTTCGGAGAAATGCCCCCGTTGATTTGTTACGATTATTTTTCGCCCAGGCGATGTGCCTTTTCATTTTGTTTTGCACTTTCCTTCATTCCTTGGTGCATGCTACCATCTAACGGACACATTTCGGTACTGCAGTTTGAAAGTAATTTCCCCGTCTAGGGATCTCTCAATGCCCTGGGCTGCGAAAGGAGGGCAAGGACACCCTATGTTCTCATGAGTGCAAAGCCCCCCCGGCTTCAAGGCATTCCAAAAGGAAAACCGGAGACACTGCTGTACACACACACACACACACACACACACACACACACACACACACACACACACACACACACACACACAGAGAGAGAGAGAGAGAGAGAGAGAGAGAGAGAGAGAGATAGAGAGAGAGTAGTCACACAGTGGAATAAACTCCCCAGCGATGTGGTAGAAGCTGAAAGTTGGGGAACATTGTGATGGTCTATATTTCTTGGCAGATAATAAAAGATGCTCTTATCATGCCTCCGTTGATGTGTTATGATCCATAGGTTGCCGGCCGCCCGGCATTGCTCTGATCGGATGGACCGTGGGCTGCCTATGGCAGAGTATGGGCGATTCTTCAGCCGGCCCCGATGGCCCCCCAAACCGGGTGGCCACGAGGTGGGACCCCCCTGAGCACTGCCCCGGTGTTAGTTTTCGGAGAAATGCCCCCGTTGATTTCTTATGATCCGTAGTTGCCGGCCGGCCGCCCGGCATTGCTCTATCGGATGGAGCGTGGGCTGGCTATGGGAGATTTAGCGATTTTCGGAACCGGCCCCGATCGCCCCCCAAACCGGGTGGCCACGAGGTGGGACCCCCCTGAGCACTGCCCCGGTGTTAGTTTTCGGAGAAATGCCCCCGTTGATTTGTTATGATCCGTAGTTGCCGGCCGGCCGCCCGGCATTGCTCTATCGGATGGAGCGTGGGCTGGCTATGGGAGATTTAGCGATTTTCGGAACCGGCCCCGATCGCCCCCCAAACCGGGTGGCCACGAGGTGGGACCCCCCTGAGCACTGCCCCGGTGTTAGTTTTCGGAGAAATGCCCCCGTTGATTTGTTATGATCCGTAGTTGCCGGCCGGCCGCCCGGCATTGCTCTATCGGATGGAGCGTGGGCTGGCTATGGGAGATTTAGCGATTTTCGGAACCGGCCCCGATCGCCCCCCAAACCGGGTGGCCACGAGGTGGGACCCCCCTGAGCACTGCCCCGGTGTTAGTTTTCGGAGAAATGCCCCCGTTGATTTGTTATGATCCGTAGTTGCCGGCCGGCCGCCCGGCATTGCTCTATCGGATGGAGCGTGGGCTGGCTATGGGAGATTTAGCGATTTTCGGAACCGGCCCCGATCGCCCCCCAAACCGGGTGGCCACGAGGTGGGACCCCCCTGAGCACTGCCCCGGTGTTAGTTTTCGGAGAAATGCCCCCGTTGATTTGTTACGATTATTTTTCGCCCAGGCGATGTGCCTTTTCATTTTGTTTTGCACTTTCCTTCATTCCTTGGTGCATGCTGCCATCTAACGGACACATTTCGGTACTGCAGTTTGAAAGTAATTTCCCCGTCTAGGGATCTCTCTCTCGTCTAGGGACACTGCTGTACACACACACACACACACACACACACACACACACACACACACACACACACACACACACACACACAGTGAGAGAGAGGGAGAGATAGAGAGAGAGAGAGGTGGAGAGGGAGAGAGAGGTGGAGATAGAGAGATGGAGATAGAGATGGAGATAGAGAGAGATGGAGATAGAGAGAGAGATGGAGATGGAGAGAGAGATGGTGATAGAGAGATAGAGATAGAGAGAGAGATGGTGATAGAGAGAGAGATGGTGATAGAGAGATGGAGATAGAGAGAGAGATGGTGATAGAGAGAGAGTCGTCACACTCTGGAACAAACTCCCCAGAAGCTGAAAGTTGGGGAACATTATGATGATCTTTATTTCTTGGCAGATAATAAATGATGATCTTACAGAGGGCGACTTACAACACCAGTGCAAACATACAGCGAAGGACAAGGCATCAATCGCGACAGAATCCCTTGAGTTAAAGCAGCAGATTCAGAATAACACACGTCAAAACAGACTGGAGACTAAAACGAGCACGAAAGGTGTCGAATATGTGGCCTCCTCTCGCTTGTAAACTCTCTCGTGTTCCTGTCGATGGGGTCGGCGGCTCGGGGCAGCGGCCTAGCAGCAGCAGGCAGGCCACCCGGCTGCCTGGGGCTGACCTCCGGGGCAGGCAGGCAGGCAGACCTCCAGGGCAGGCAGGCAGGCAGGCAGGCAGACCTCCAGGGCTAACAGGCTGACCTCCAGGGCTGGCAGGCTGACCTCCAGGGCTGGAAGGCAGGATGGCAGACCTCCAGGGCAGGCAGGCAGGCAGGCAGGCAGGCAGGCAGACCTCCAGGGCTGGCAGGGAGACCTCCAGGGCTGGCAGGCAGGCAGGCAGGGCTGTGTGGCTGGGGAGGGCAGGCTGGCAGGCAGGTAGGCCGTGCTGCTGCCAGGGCTGGAAGGCTGACCTCCAGGGCAGGCAGGCAGGCAGACCTCCAGGGCAGGCAGGCAGGTAGGCCGTGCTGCTGCCAGGGCTGGCAGGCTGACCTCCAGGGCAGGCAGGCAGGCAGGCAGACCTCCAGGGCTGGCAGGCTGACCTCCAGGGCAGGCAGGCAGGCAGGCAGGCAGACCTCCAGGGCTAACAGGCTGACCTCCAGGGCTGGCAGGCTGACCTCCAGGGCTGGAAGGCAGGATGGCAGACCTCCAGGGCAGGCAGGCAGGCAGGCAGGCAGGCAGGCAGACCTCCAGGGCTGGCAGGGAGACCTCCAGGGCTGGCAGGCAGGCAGGCAGGGCTGTGTGGCTGGGGAGGGCAGGCTGGCAGGCAGGTAGGCCGTGCTGCTGCCAGGGCTGGAAGGCTGACCTCCAGGGCAGGCAGGCAGGCAGACCTCGAGGGCAGGCAGGCAGGTAGGCCGTGCTGCTACCAGGGCAGGCAGGCAGACCTCCAGGGCTAACAGGCTGACCTCCAGGGCAGGCAGTGCTGCTACCAGGGCTGGATAGCAGACCTCCAGGGCTGGATAGCAGACCTCCAGGGCAGGCAGTGCTGCTACCAGGGCAGGCAGGCTGTCCTCCAGGGCTGGATAGCAGACCTCCAGGGCAGGCAGTGCTGCTACCAGGGCTGGATAGCAGACCTCCAGGGCAGGCAGTGCTGCTACCAGGGCAGGCAGTGCTGCTGCCAGGGCTGGATGGCAGGCAGGCAGACCTCCAGGGCTAACAGGCTGACCTCCAGGGCAGGCAGGCAGACCTCCAGGGCTAACAGGCTGACCTCCAGGGCAGGCAGTGCTGCTACCAGGGCAGGCAGGCTGTCCTCCAGGGCTGGATAGCAGACCTCCAGGGCAGGCAGTGCTGCTACCAGGGCAGGCAGGCTGTCCTCCAGGGCTGGATAGCAGACCTCCAGGGCAGGCAGTGCTGCTACCAGGGCAGGCAGGCTGTCCTCCAGGGCTGGATGGCAGGCAGGCAGACCTCCAGGGATGGATAGCAGACCTCCAGGGCTGGAAGGCAGGCAGGCAGACCTCCAGGGCAGGCAGTGCTGCTACCAGGGCTGGATAGCAGACCTCCAGGGCTAACAGGCAGACCTCCAGGGCTGGAAGGCAGGCAGTGCTGCTACCAGGGCAGGCAGGCTGTCCTCCAGGGCTAACAGGCAGACCTCCAGGGCAGGCAGTGCTGCTACCAGGGCTGGATAGCAGACCTCCAGGGCTGGATAGCAGACCTCCAGGGCTAACAGGCAGACCTCCAGGGCAGGCAGTGCTGCTACCAGGGCTGGATAGCAGACCTCCAGGGCTGGAAGGCAGGCAGGCAGACCTCCAGGGCAGGCAGTGCTGCTACCAGGGCTGGATAGCAGACCTCCAGGGCTAACAGGCAGACCTCCAGGGCTGGCAGTGCTGCTACCAGGGCTGGATAGCAGACCTCCAGGGCTGGATAGCAGACCTCCAGGGCTAACAGGCAGACCTCCAGGGCTGGCAGGCTGACCTCCAGGGCAGGCAGGCAGGCAGGCAGACCTCCAGGGCTGGATAGCTGACCTCCAGGGCTGGATAGCAGACCTCCAGGGCTAACAGGCTGACCTCCAGGGCTAACAGGCAGACCTCCAGGGCAGGCAGGCAGACCTCCAGGGCAGGCAGTGCTGCTACCAGGGCTGGATAGCAGACCTCCAGGGCTAACAGGCAGACCTCCAGGGCTGGCAGTGCTGCTACCAGGGCTGGATAGCAGACCTCCAGGGCTGGATAGCAGACCTCCAGGGCTAACAGGCAGACCTCCAGGGCAGGCAGGCAGACCTCCAGGGCTGGATAGCTGACCTCCAGGGCTGGATAGCAGACCTCCAGGGCTAACAGGCTGACCTCCAGGGCTAACAGGCAGACCTCCAGGGCAGGCAGGCAGACCTCCAGGGCAGGCAGTGCTGCTACCAGGGCTGGATAGCAGACCTCCAGGGCTAACAGGCAGACCTCCAGGGCTGGAAGGCAGGCAGTGCTGCTACCAGGGCAGGCAGGCTGTCCTCCAGGGCTGGAAGGCAGACCTCCAGGGCAGGCAGGCAGACCTCCAGGGCAGGCAGTGCTGCTACCAGGGCTGGATAGCAGACCTCCAGGGCAGGCAGTGCTGCTACCAGGGCAGGCAGGCTGTCCTCCAGGGCTGGATGGCAGGCAGGCAGACCTCCAGGGATGGATAGCAGACCTCCAGGGCTGGAAGGCAGGCAGGCAGACCTCCAGGGCAGGCAGTGCTGCTACCAGGGCTGGATAGCAGACCTCCAGGGCTAACAGGCAGACCTCCAGGGCTGGAAGGCAGGCAGTGCTGCTACCAGGGCAGGCAGGCAGACCTCCAGGGCTAACAGGCTGACCTCCAGGGCAGGCAGTGCTGCTACCAGGGCTGGATAGCAGACCTCCAGGGCTAACAGGCAGACCTCCAGGGCTGGAAGGCAGGCAGTGCTGCTACCAGGGCAGGCAGGCTGTCCTCCAGGGCTGGAAGGCAGACCTCCAGGGCAGGCAGGCAGACCTCCAGGGCAGGCAGTG
>NW_027102699.1:95000-105000 GCF_036373705.1 Amia ocellicauda
CGGGACGCCTGGTCACCTAACTCCCCTTCTATCCCTATGGGGGGGGACGGGGACATCGAAAACGCTCCCATCGCTGCCGAGGCACGCTGCGGGGACTCTCCCTACCATCGCCCCATGCTTCCTTTGAAGAATATATGACGTTTTTCAATTTTCACCGACATTTGAAAATCAAAACTTCAGAACATTTCATAGTTATTCTCAATGGGTTGTCTAGGGGCACACATCTCTAAACTGGGGGAAATGCTCAAAATGATTAAAAAGAAAAACAATGCCCCCAGACCCGGGGGGCTGATAGCTGGGAGCCCCCTGAGCACAGCCCCGGTGTTAGTTTCTGGAGAAATGCCCCCGTTGATTTGTTATGATTTTTTTTCCGCCGGCCGCCTGGTCGCCCTAATGTAAAGTCAATGGGAGTGAGGAGATAGAATATTTTTCAAAGTTTTTCACTCGGCCGTCTGGTCCCCTGACTCGAAAATTTTAAAGTGCTCCCATCGGTCCCAGGGTAGGGTGGCTGATAGCTGGGAGCCCCCTGAGCACTGCCCCGGTGTTAGTTTCTGGAGAAATGCCCCCGTTGATTTGTTATGATTTTTTTTCCGCCGGCCGCCTGGTCGCCCTAATGCAAAGTCAATGGGAGTGAGGAGATAGAATATTTTTCAAAGTTTTTCACTCGGCCGTCTGGTCCCCTGACTCGAAAATTTTAAAGTGCTCCCATCGGTCCCAGGGTAGGGTGGCTGATAGCTGGGAGCCCCCTGAGCACTGCCCCGGTGTTAGTTTCTGGAGAAATGCCCCCGTTGATTTGTTATGATTTTTTTTCCGCCGGCCGCCTGGTCGCCCTAATGTAAAGTCAATGGGAGTGAGGAGATAGAATATTTTTCAAAGTTTTTCACTCGGCCGTCTGGTCCCCTGACTCGAAAATTTTAAAGTGCTCCCATCGGTCCCAGGGTAGGGTGGCTGATAGCTGGGAGCCCCCTGAGCACTGCCCCGGTGTTAGTTTCTGGAGAAATGCCCCCGTTGATTTGTTATGATTTTTTTTCCGCCGGCCGCCTGGTCGCCCTAATGCAAAGTCAATGGGAGTGAGGAGATAGAATATTTTTCAAAGTTTTTCACTCGGCCGTCTGGTCCCCTGACTCGAAAATTTTAAAGTGCTCCCATCGGTCCCAGGGTAGGGTGGCTGATAGCTGGGAGCCCCCTGAGCACTGCCCCGGTGTTAGTTTCTGGAGAAATGCCCCCGTTGATTTGTTATGATTTTTTTTCCGCCGGCCGCCTGGTCGCCCTAATGCAAAGTCAATGGGAGTGAGGAGATAGAATATTTTTCAAAGTTTTTCACTCGGCCGTCTGGTCCCCTGACTCGAAAATTTTAAAGTGCTCCCATCGGTCCCAGGGTAGGGTGGCTGATAGCTGGGAGCCCCCTGAGCACTGCCCCGGTGTTAGTTTCTGGAGAAATGCCCCCGTTGATTTGTTATGATCCGTAGTTGCCGGCCGGCCGCCCGGCATTGCTCTATCGGATGGAGCGTGGGCTGGCTATGGGAGATTTAGCGATTTTCGGAACCGGCCCCGATCGCCCCCCAAACCGGGTGGCCACGAGGTGGGACCCCCCTGAGCACTGCCCCGGTGTTAGTTTTCGGAGAAATGCCCCCGTTGATTTGTTACGATTATTTTTCGCCCAGGCGATGTGCCTTTTCATTTTGTTTTGCACTTTCCTTCATTCCTTGGTGCATGCTACCATCTAACGGACACATTTCGGTACTGCAGTTTGAAAGTAATTTCCCCGTCTAGGGATCTCTCAATGCCCTGGGCTGCGAAAGGAGGGCAAGGACACCCTATGTTCTCATGAGTGCAAAGCCCCCCCGGCTTCAAGGCATTCCAAAAGGAAAACCGGAGACACTGCTGTACACACACACACACACACACACACACACACACACACACACACACACACACACACACACACACACAGAGAGAGAGAGAGAGAGAGAGAGAGAGAGAGAGAGAGAGATAGAGAGAGAGTAGTCACACAGTGGAATAAACTCCCCAGCGATGTGGTAGAAGCTGAAAGTTGGGGAACATTGTGATGGTCTATATTTCTTGGCAGATAATAAAAGATGCTCTTATCATGCCTCCGTTGATGTGTTATGATCCATAGGTTGCCGGCCGCCCGGCATTGCTCTGATCGGATGGACCGTGGGCTGCCTATGGCAGAGTATGGGCGATTCTTCAGCCGGCCCCGATGGCCCCCCAAACCGGGTGGCCACGAGGTGGGACCCCCCTGAGCACTGCCCCGGTGTTAGTTTTCGGAGAAATGCCCCCGTTGATTTCTTATGATCCGTAGTTGCCGGCCGGCCGCCCGGCATTGCTCTATCGGATGGAGCGTGGGCTGGCTATGGGAGATTTAGCGATTTTCGGAACCGGCCCCGATCGCCCCCCAAACCGGGTGGCCACGAGGTGGGACCCCCCTGAGCACTGCCCCGGTGTTAGTTTTCGGAGAAATGCCCCCGTTGATTTGTTATGATCCGTAGTTGCCGGCCGGCCGCCCGGCATTGCTCTATCGGATGGAGCGTGGGCTGGCTATGGGAGATTTAGCGATTTTCGGAACCGGCCCCGATCGCCCCCCAAACCGGGTGGCCACGAGGTGGGACCCCCCTGAGCACTGCCCCGGTGTTAGTTTTCGGAGAAATGCCCCCGTTGATTTCTTATGATCCGTAGTTGCCGGCCGGCCGCCCGGCATTGCTCTATCGGATGGAGCGTGGGCTGGCTATGGGAGATTTAGCGATTTTCGGAACCGGCCCCGATCGCCCCCCAAACCGGGTGGCCACGAGGTGGGACCCCCCTGAGCACTGCCCCGGTGTTAGTTTTCGGAGAAATGCCCCCGTTGATTTGTTATGATCCGTAGTTGCCGGCCGGCCGCCCGGCATTGCTCTATCGGATGGAGCGTGGGCTGGCTATGGGAGATTTAGCGATTTTCGGAACCGGCCCCGATCGCCCCCCAAACCGGGTGGCCACGAGGTGGGACCCCCCTGAGCACTGCCCCGGTGTTAGTTTTCGGAGAAATGCCCCCGTTGATTTGTTACGATTATTTTTCGCCCAGGCGATGTGCCTTTTCATTTTGTTTTGCACTTTCCTTCATTCCTTGGTGCATGCTGCCATCTAACGGACACATTTCGGTACTGCAGTTTGAAAGTAATTTCCCCGTCTAGGGATCTCTCTCTCGTCTAGGGACACTGCTGTACACACACACACACACACACACACACACACACACACACACACACACACACACACACACAGTGAGAGAGAGGGAGAGATAGAGAGAGAGAGAGGTGGAGAGGGAGAGAGAGGTGGAGATAGAGAGATGGAGATAGAGATGGAGATAGAGAGAGATGGAGATAGAGAGAGAGATGGAGATGGAGAGAGAGATGGTGATAGAGAGATAGAGATAGAGAGAGAGATGGTGATAGAGAGAGAGATGGTGATAGAGAGATGGAGATAGAGAGAGAGATGGTGATAGAGAGAGAGTCGTCACACTCTGGAACAAACTCCCCAGAAGCTGAAAGTTGGGGAACATTATGATGATCTTTATTTCTTGGCAGATAATAAATGATGATCTTACAGAGGGCGACTTACAACACCAGTGCAAACATACAGCGAAGGACAAGGCATCAATCGCGACAGAATCCCTTGAGTTAAAGCAGCAGATTCAGAATAACACACGTCAAAACAGACTGGAGACTAAAACGAGCACGAAAGGTGTCGAATATGTGGCCTCCTCTCGCTTGTAAACTCTCTCGTGTTCCTGTCGATGGGGTCGGCGGCTCGGGGCAGCGGCCTAGCAGCAGCAGGCAGGCCACCCGGCTGCCTGGGGCTGACCTCCGGGGCAGGCAGGCAGGCAGACCTCCAGGGCAGGCAGGCAGGCAGGCAGGCAGACCTCCAGGGCTAACAGGCTGACCTCCAGGGCTGGCAGGCTGACCTCCAGGGCTGGAAGGCAGGATGGCAGACCTCCAGGGCAGGCAGGCAGGCAGGCAGGCAGGCAGGCAGACCTCCAGGGCTGGCAGGGAGACCTCCAGGGCTGGCAGGCAGGCAGGCAGGGCTGTGTGGCTGGGGAGGGCAGGCTGGCAGGCAGGTAGGCCGTGCTGCTGCCAGGGCTGGAAGGCTGACCTCCAGGGCAGGCAGGCAGGCAGACCTCCAGGGCAGGCAGGCAGGTAGGCCGTGCTGCTGCCAGGGCTGGCAGGCTGACCTCCAGGGCAGGCAGGCAGGCAGGCAGACCTCCAGGGCTGGCAGGCTGACCTCCAGGGCAGGCAGGCAGGCAGGCAGGCAGACCTCCAGGGCTAACAGGCTGACCTCCAGGGCTGGCAGGCTGACCTCCAGGGCTGGAAGGCAGGATGGCAGACCTCCAGGGCAGGCAGGCAGGCAGGCAGGCAGGCAGGCAGACCTCCAGGGCTGGCAGGGAGACCTCCAGGGCTGGCAGGCAGGCAGGCAGGGCTGTGTGGCTGGGGAGGGCAGGCTGGCAGGCAGGTAGGCCGTGCTGCTGCCAGGGCTGGAAGGCTGACCTCCAGGGCAGGCAG
This sequence comes from Amia ocellicauda, assembly GCF_036373705.1. Classification (NCBI taxonomy): domain Eukaryota; kingdom Metazoa; phylum Chordata; class Actinopteri; order Amiiformes; family Amiidae; genus Amia; species Amia ocellicauda. Next base: position 99,557 of record NW_027102699.1, read on the forward strand.
GCAGGCAGACCTCGAGGGCAGGCAGGCAGGTAGGCCGTGCTGCTACCAGGGCAGGCAGGCAGACCTCCAGGGCTAACAGGCTGACCTCCAGGGCAGGCAGTGCTGCTACCAGGGCTGGATAGCAGACCTCCAGGGCTGGATAGCAGACCTCCAGGGCAGGCAGTGCTGCTACCAGGGCAGGCAGGCTGTCCTCCAGGGCTGGATAGCAGACCTCCAGGGCAGGCAGTGCTGCTACCAGGGCTGGATAGCAGACCTCCAGGGCAGGCAGTGCTGCTACCAGGGCAGGCAGTGCTGCTGCCAGGGCTGGATGGCAGGCAGGCAGACCTCCAGGGCTAACAGGCTGACCTCCAGGGCAGGCAGGCAGACCTCCAGGGCTAACAGGCTGACCTCCAGGGCAGGCAGTGCTGCTACCAGGGCAGGCAGGCTGTCCTCCAGGGCTGGATAGCAGACCTCCAGGGCAGGCAGTGCTGCTACCAGGGCTGGATAGCAGACCTCCAGGGCAGGCAGTGCTGCTACCAGGGCAGGCAGTGCTGCTGCCAGGGCTGGATGGCAGGCAGGCAGACCTCCAGGGCTAACAGGCTGACCTCCAGGGCTGGCAGGCTGACCTCCAGGGCTGGAAGGCAGGATGGCAGACCTCCAGGGCAGGCAGGCAGGCAGGCAGGCAGGCAGGCAGACCTCCAGGGCTGGCAGGGAGACCTCCAGGGCTGGCAGGCAGGCAGGCAGGGCTGTGTGGCTGGGGAGGGCAGGCTGGCAGGCAGGTAGGCCGTGCTGCTGCCAGGGCTGGAAGGCTGACCTCCAGGGCAGGCAGGCAGGCAGACCTCCAGGGCAGGCAGGCAGGTAGGCCGTGCTGCTGCCAGGGCTGGCAGGCTGACCTCCAGGGCAGGCAGGCAGGCAGGCAGACCTCCAGGGCTGGCAGGCTGACCTCCAGGGCAGGCAGGCAGGCAGGCAGGCAGACCTCCAGGGCTAACAGGCTGACCTCCAGGGCTGGCAGGCTGACCTCCAGGGCTGGAAGGCAGGATGGCAGACCTCCAGGGCAGGCAGGCAGGCAGGCAGGCAGGCAGGCAGACCTCCAGGGCTGGCAGGGAGACCTCCAGGGCTGGCAGGCAGGCAGGCAGGGCTGTGTGGCTGGGGAGGGCAGGCTGGCAGGCAGGTAGGCCGTGCTGCTGCCAGGGCTGGAAGGCTGACCTCCAGGGCAGGCAGGCAGGCAGACCTCGAGGGCAGGCAGGCAGGTAGGCCGTGCTGCTACCAGGGCAGGCAGGCAGACCTCCAGGGCTAACAGGCTGACCTCCAGGGCAGGCAGTGCTGCTACCAGGGCTGGATAGCAGACCTCCAGGGCTGGATAGCAGACCTCCAGGGCAGGCAGTGCTGCTACCAGGGCAGGCAGGCTGTCCTCCAGGGCTGGATAGCAGACCTCCAGGGCAGGCAGTGCTGCTACCAGGGCTGGATAGCAGACCTCCAGGGCAGGCAGTGCTGCTACCAGGGCAGGCAGTGCTGCTGCCAGGGCTGGATGGCAGGCAGGCAGACCTCCAGGGCTAACAGGCTGACCTCCAGGGCAGGCAGGCAGACCTCCAGGGCTAACAGGCTGACCTCCAGGGCAGGCAGTGCTGCTACCAGGGCAGGCAGGCTGTCCTCCAGGGCTGGATAGCAGACCTCCAGGGCAGGCAGTGCTGCTACCAGGGCTGGATAGCAGACCTCCAGGGCAGGCAGTGCTGCTACCAGGGCAGGCAGTGCTGCTGCCAGGGCTGGATGGCAGGCAGGCAGACCTCCAGGGCTAACAGGCTGACCTCCAGGGCAGGCAGGCAGACCTCCAGGGCTAACAGGCTGACCTCCAGGGCAGGCAGTGCTGCTACCAGGGCAGGCAGGCTGTCCTCCAGGGCTGGATAGCAGACCTCCAGGGCAGGCAGTGCTGCTACCAGGGCAGGCAGGCTGTCCTCCAGGGCTGGATAGCAGACCTCCAGGGCAGGCAGTGCTGCTACCAGGGCAGGCAGGCTGTCCTCCAGGGCTGGATGGCAGGCAGGCAGACCTCCAGGGATGGATAGCAGACCTCCAGGGCTGGAAGGCAGGCAGGCAGACCTCCAGGGCAGGCAGTGCTGCTACCAGGGCTGGATAGCAGACCTCCAGGGCTAACAGGCAGACCTCCAGGGCTGGAAGGCAGGCAGTGCTGCTACCAGGGCAGGCAGGCTGTCCTCCAGGGCTGGAAGGCAGACCTCCAGGGCAGGCAGGCAGACCTCCAGGGCAGGCAGTGCTGCTACCAGGGCTGGATAGCAGACCTCCAGGGCTAACAGGCAGACCTCCAGGGCTGGCAGTGCTGCTACCAGGGCTGGATAGCAGACCTCCAGGGCTGGATAGCAGACCTCCAGGGCTAACAGGCAGACCTCCAGGGCTGGCAGGCTGACCTCCAGGGCAGGCAGGCAGGCAGGCAGACCTCCAGGGCTGGATAGCTGACCTCCAGGGCTGGATAGCAGACCTCCAGGGCTAACAGGCTGACCTCCAGGGCTAACAGGCAGACCTCCAGGGCAGGCAGGCAGACCTCCAGGGCAGGCAGTGCTGCTACCAGGGCTGGATAGCAGACCTCCAGGGCTAACAGGCAGACCTCCAGGGCTGGCAGTGCTGCTACCAGGGCTGGATAGCAGACCTCCAGGGCTGGATAGCAGACCTCCAGGGCTAACAGGCAGACCTCCAGGGCAGGCAGGCAGACCTCCAGGGCAGGCAGTGCTGCTACCAGGGCTGGATAGCAGACCTCCAGGGCTAACAGGCAGACCTCCAGGGCTGGAAGGCAGGCAGTGCTGCTACCAGGGCAGGCAGGCTGTCCTCCAGGGCTGGATAGCAGACCTCCAGGGCAGGCAGTGCTGCTACCAGGGCAGGCAGGCTGTCCTCCAGGGCTGGATGGCAGGCAGGCAGACCTCCAGGGATGGATAGCAGACCTCCAGGGCTGGAAGGCAGGCAGGCAGACCTCCAGGGCAGGCAGTGCTGCTACCAGGGCTGGATAGCAGACCTCCAGGGCTAACAGGCAGACCTCCAGGGCTGGAAGGCAGGCAGTGCTGCTACCAGGGCAGGCAGGCTGTCCTCCAGGGCTAACAGGCAGACCTCCAGGGCAGGCAGTGCTGCTACCAGGGCTGGATAGCAGACCTCCAGGGCTGGATAGCAGACCTCCAGGGCTAACAGGCAGACCTCCAGGGCAGGCAGTGCTGCTACCAGGGCTGGATAGCAGACCTCCAGGGCTGGATAGCAGACCTCCAGGGCTAACAGGCAGACCTCCAGGGCTGGCAGGCTGACCTCCAGGGCAGGCAGGCAGGCAGGCAGACCTCCAGGGCTGGATAGCTGACCTCCAGGGCTGGATAGCAGACCTCCAGGGCTAACAGGCTGACCTCCAGGGCTGGCAGTGCTGCTACCAGGGCTGGATAGCAGACCTCCAGGGCTGGATAGCAGACCTCCAGGGCTAACAGGCAGACCTCCAGGGCAGGCAGGCAGACCTCCAGGGCAGGCAGGCAGACCTCCAGGGCAGGCAGTGCTGCTACCAGGGCTGGATAGCAGACCTCCAGGGCTAACAGGCAGACCTCCAGGGCTGGCAGTGCTGCTACCAGGGCTGGATAGCAGACCTCCAGGGCTGGATAGCAGACCTCCAGGGCTAACAGGCAGACCTCCAGGGCAGGCAGGCAGACCTCCAGGGCAGGCAGTGCTGCTACCAGGGCTGGATAGCAGACCTCCAGGGCTAACAGGCAGACCTCCAGGGCTGGAAGGCAGGCAGTGCTGCTACCAGGGCAGGCAGGCTGTCCTCCAGGGCTGGATAGCAGACCTCCAGGGCAGGCAGTGCTGCTACCAGGGCAGGCAGGCTGTCCTCCAGGGCTGGATGGCAGGCAGGCAGACCTCCAGGGATGGATAGCAGACCTCCAGGGCTGGAAGGCAGGCAGGCAGACCTCCAGGGCAGGCAGTGCTGCTACCAGGGCTGGATAGCAGACCTCCAGGGCTAACAGGCAGACCTCCAGGGCTGGAAGGCAGGCAGTGCTGCTACCAGGGCAGGCAGGCTGTCCTCCAGGGCTAACAGGCAGACCTCCAGGGCAGGCAGTGCTGCTACCAGGGCTGGATAGCAGACCTCCAGGGCTGGATAGCAGACCTCCAGGGCTAACAGGCAGACCTCCAGGGCAGGCAGTGCTGCTACCAGGGCTGGATAGCAGACCTCCAGGGCTGGATAGCAGACCTCCAGGGCTAACAGGCAGACCTCCAGGGCTGGCAGGCTGACCTCCAGGGCAGGCAGGCAGGCAGGCAGACCTCCAGGGCTGGATAGCTGACCTCCAGGGCTGGATAGCAGACCTCCAGGGCTAACAGGCTGACCTCCAGGGCAGGCAGTGCTGCTACCAGGGCTGGATAGCAGACCTCCAGGGCTGGATAGCAGACCTCCAGGGCTAACAGGCAGACCTCCAGGGCTGGCAGGCTGACCTCCAGGGCAGGCAGGCAGGCAGGCAGACCTCCAGGGCTGGATAGCTGACCTCCAGGGCTGGATAGCAGACCTCCAGGGCTAACAGGCTGACCTCCAGGGCTAACAGGCAGACCTCCAGGGCAGGCAGGCAGACCTCCAGGGCAGGCAGTGCTGCTACCAGGGCTGGATAGCAGACCTCCAGGGCTAACAGGCAGACCTCCAGGGCTGGCAGTGCTGCTACCAGGGCTGGATAGCAGACCTCCAGGGCTGGATAGCAGACCTCCAGGGCTAACAGGCAGACCTCCAGGGCAGGCAGGCAGACCTCCAGGGCTGGATAGCTGACCTCCAGGGCTGGATAGCAGACCTCCAGGGCTAACAGGCTGACCTCCAGGGCTAACAGGCAGACCTCCAGGGCAGGCAGGCAGGCAGGCAGACCTCCAGGGCTGGATAGCTGACCTCCAGGGCTGGATAGCAGACCTCCAGGGCTAACAGGCTGACCTCCAGGGCTAACAGGCAGACCTCCAGGGCAGGCAGGCAGACCTCCAGGGCAGGCAGTGCTGCTACCAGGGCTGGATAGCAGACCTCCAGGGCTAACAGGCAGACCTCCAGGGCTGGAAGGCAGGCAGTGCTGCTACCAGGGCAGGCAGGCTGTCCTCCAGGGCTGGAAGGCAGACCTCCAGGGCAGGCAGGCAGACCTCCAGGGCAGGCAGTGCTGCTACCAGGGCTGGATAGCAGACCTCCAGGGCTGGAAGGCAGGCAGGCAGACCTCCAGGGCAGGCAGTGCTGCTACCAGGGCTGGATAGCAGACCTCCAGGGCTAACAGGCAGACCTCCAGGGCTGGAAGGCAGGCAGTGCTGCTACCAGGGCAGGCAGGCTGTCCTCCAGGGCTGGAAGGCAGACCTCCAGGGCTGGCAGGCTGACCTCCAGGGCAGGCAGGCCGGGCCCCCGGTGCTGCATCTCGGCCGCTGCCTGGGGCGGACCGGCCCGGGTGCCCTTGCGCTTTTTCGACACCAGGGGGCAGTTGGGT
>NW_027102699.1:117500-127500 GCF_036373705.1 Amia ocellicauda
GAGGAGATAGAAAATTTTTCAAAGTTTTTCACCCGGCCACAAACGACTCCAAAACACACTGGGGCTGTGGCTGGGACTCTCACCAGGACTGCCCCCTACTTTATTTATGGATTAAAAAGCATTCTATATTAATTTTTCGATTTTTGGGACCCGGGACGCCTGGTCACCTAACTCCCCTTCTATCCCTATGGGGGGGGACGGGGACATCGAAAACGCTCCCATCGCTGCCGAGGCACGCTGCGGGGACTCTCCCTACCATCGCCCCATGCTTCCTTTGAAGAATATATGACGTTTTTCAATTTTCACCGACATTTGAAAATCAAAACTTCAGAACATTTCATAGTTATTCTCAATGGGTTGTCTAGGGGCACACATCTCTAAACTGGGGGAAATGCTCAAAATGATTAAAAAGAAAAACAATGCCCCCAGACCCGGGGGGCTGATAGCTGGGAGCCCCCTGAGCACAGCCCCGGTGTTAGTTTCTGGAGAAATGCCCCCGTTGATTTGTTATGATTTTTTTTCCGCCGGCCGCCTGGTCGCCCTAATGTAAAGTCAATGGGAGTGAGGAGATAGAATATTTTTCAAAGTTTTTCACTCGGCCGCCTGGTCCCCTAACTCGAAAATTTTAAAGTGCTCCCATCGGTCCCGGGATAGGGTGGCTGATAGCTGGGAGCCCCCTGAGCACTGCCCCGGTGTTAGTTTTCGGAGAAATGCCTCCGTTGATTTGTTATGATTTTTTTTCCGCCGGCCGCCTGGTCGCCCTAATGCAAAGTCAATGGGAGTGAGGAGATAGAAAATTTTTCAAAGTTTTTCACTCGGCCGCCTGGTCCCCTAACTCGAAAATTTTAAAGTGCTCCCATCGGTCCCGGGATAGGGTGGCTGATAGCTGGGAGCCCCCTGAGCACTGCCCCGGTGTTAGTTTTCGGAGAAATGCCCCCGTTGATTTGTTATGATTTTTTTTCCGCCGGCCGCCTGGTCGCCCTAATGCAAAGTCAATGGGAGTGAGGAGATAGAAAATTTTTCAAAGTTTTTCACCCGGCCACAAACGACTCCAAAACACACTGGGGCTGTGGCTGGGACTCTCACCAGGACTGCCCCCTACTTTATTTATGGATTAAAAAGCATTCTATATTAATTTTTCGATTTTTGGGACCCGGGACGCCTGGTCACCTAACTCCCCTTCTATCCCTATGGGGGGGGACGGGGACATCGAAAACGCTCCCATCGCTGCCGAGGCACGCTGCGGGGACTCTCCCTACCATCGCCCCATGCTTCCTTTGAAGAATATATGACGTTTTTCAATTTTCACCGACATTTGAAAATCAAAACTTCAGAACATTTCATAGTTATTCTCAATGGGTTGTCTAGGGGCACACATCTCTAAACTGGGGGAAATGCTCAAAATGATTAAAAAGAAAAACAATGCCCCCAGACCCGGGGGGCTGATAGCTGGGAGCCCCCTGAGCACAGCCCCGGTGTTAGTTTCTGGAGAAATGCCCCCGTTGATTTGTTATGATTTTTTTTCCGCCGGCCGCCTGGTCGCCCTAATGTAAAGTCAATGGGAGTGAGGAGATAGAATATTTTTCAAAGTTTTTCACTCGGCCGTCTGGTCCCCTGACTCGAAAATTTTAAAGTGCTCCCATCGGTCCCAGGGTAGGGTGGCTGATAGCTGGGAGCCCCCTGAGCACTGCCCCGGTGTTAGTTTCTGGAGAAATGCCCCCGTTGATTTGTTATGATTTTTTTTCCGCCGGCCGCCTGGTCGCCCTAATGCAAAGTCAATGGGAGTGAGGAGATAGAATATTTTTCAAAGTTTTTCACTCGGCCGTCTGGTCCCCTGACTCGAAAATTTTAAAGTGCTCCCATCGGTCCCAGGGTAGGGTGGCTGATAGCTGGGAGCCCCCTGAGCACTGCCCCGGTGTTAGTTTCTGGAGAAATGCCCCCGTTGATTTGTTATGATTTTTTTTCCGCCGGCCGCCTGGTCGCCCTAATGTAAAGTCAATGGGAGTGAGGAGATAGAATATTTTTCAAAGTTTTTCACTCGGCCGTCTGGTCCCCTGACTCGAAAATTTTAAAGTGCTCCCATCGGTCCCAGGGTAGGGTGGCTGATAGCTGGGAGCCCCCTGAGCACTGCCCCGGTGTTAGTTTCTGGAGAAATGCCCCCGTTGATTTGTTATGATTTTTTTTCCGCCGGCCGCCTGGTCGCCCTAATGCAAAGTCAATGGGAGTGAGGAGATAGAATATTTTTCAAAGTTTTTCACTCGGCCGTCTGGTCCCCTGACTCGAAAATTTTAAAGTGCTCCCATCGGTCCCAGGGTAGGGTGGCTGATAGCTGGGAGCCCCCTGAGCACTGCCCCGGTGTTAGTTTCTGGAGAAATGCCCCCGTTGATTTGTTATGATTTTTTTTCCGCCGGCCGCCTGGTCGCCCTAATGCAAAGTCAATGGGAGTGAGGAGATAGAATATTTTTCAAAGTTTTTCACTCGGCCGTCTGGTCCCCTGACTCGAAAATTTTAAAGTGCTCCCATCGGTCCCAGGGTAGGGTGGCTGATAGCTGGGAGCCCCCTGAGCACTGCCCCGGTGTTAGTTTCTGGAGAAATGCCCCCGTTGATTTGTTATGATTTTTTTTCCGCCGGCCGCCTGGTCGCCCTAATGTAAAGTCAATGGGAGTGAGGAGATAGAATATTTTTCAAAGTTTTTCACTCGGCCGTCTGGTCCCCTGACTCGAAAATTTTAAAGTGCTCCCATCGGTCCCAGGGTAGGGTGGCTGATAGCTGGGAGCCCCCTGAGCACTGCCCCGGTGTTAGTTTCTGGAGAAATGCCCCCGTTGATTTGTTATGATTTTTTTTCCGCCGGCCGCCTGGTCGCCCTAATGCAAAGTCAATGGGAGTGAGGAGATAGAATATTTTTCAAAGTTTTTCACTCGGCCGTCTGGTCCCCTGACTCGAAAATTTTAAAGTGCTCCCATCGGTCCCAGGGTAGGGTGGCTGATAGCTGGGAGCCCCCTGAGCACTGCCCCGGTGTTAGTTTCTGGAGAAATGCCCCCGTTGATTTGTTATGATCCGTAGTTGCCGGCCGGCCGCCCGGCATTGCTCTATCGGATGGAGCGTGGGCTGGCTATGGGAGATTTAGCGATTTTCGGAACCGGCCCCGATCGCCCCCCAAACCGGGTGGCCACGAGGTGGGACCCCCCTGAGCACTGCCCCGGTGTTAGTTTTCGGAGAAATGCCCCCGTTGATTTGTTACGATTATTTTTCGCCCAGGCGATGTGCCTTTTCATTTTGTTTTGCACTTTCCTTCATTCCTTGGTGCATGCTACCATCTAACGGACACATTTCGGTACTGCAGTTTGAAAGTAATTTCCCCGTCTAGGGATCTCTCAATGCCCTGGGCTGCGAAAGGAGGGCAAGGACACCCTATGTTCTCATGAGTGCAAAGCCCCCCCGGCTTCAAGGCATTCCAAAAGGAAAACCGGAGACACTGCTGTACACACACACACACACACACACACACACACACACACACACACACACACACACACACACACACACACACAGAGAGAGAGAGAGAGAGAGAGAGAGAGAGAGAGAGATAGAGAGAGAGTAGTCACACAGTGGAATAAACTCCCCAGCGATGTGGTAGAAGCTGAAAGTTGGGGAACATTGTGATGGTCTATATTTCTTGGCAGATAATAAAAGATGCTCTTATCATGCCTCCGTTGATGTGTTATGATCCATAGGTTGCCGGCCGCCCGGCATTGCTCTGATCGGATGGACCGTGGGCTGCCTATGGCAGAGTATGGGCGATTCTTCAGCCGGCCCCGATGGCCCCCCAAACCGGGTGGCCACGAGGTGGGACCCCCCTGAGCACTGCCCCGGTGTTAGTTTTCGGAGAAATGCCCCCGTTGATTTCTTATGATCCGTAGTTGCCGGCCGGCCGCCCGGCATTGCTCTATCGGATGGAGCGTGGGCTGGCTATGGGAGATTTAGCGATTTTCGGAACCGGCCCCGATCGCCCCCCAAACCGGGTGGCCACGAGGTGGGACCCCCCTGAGCACTGCCCCGGTGTTAGTTTTCGGAGAAATGCCCCCGTTGATTTGTTATGATCCGTAGTTGCCGGCCGGCCGCCCGGCATTGCTCTATCGGATGGAGCGTGGGCTGGCTATGGGAGATTTAGCGATTTTCGGAACCGGCCCCGATCGCCCCCCAAACCGGGTGGCCACGAGGTGGGACCCCCCTGAGCACTGCCCCGGTGTTAGTTTTCGGAGAAATGCCCCCGTTGATTTCTTATGATCCGTAGTTGCCGGCCGGCCGCCCGGCATTGCTCTATCGGATGGAGCGTGGGCTGGCTATGGGAGATTTAGCGATTTTCGGAACCGGCCCCGATCGCCCCCCAAACCGGGTGGCCACGAGGTGGGACCCCCCTGAGCACTGCCCCGGTGTTAGTTTTCGGAGAAATGCCCCCGTTGATTTGTTATGATCCGTAGTTGCCGGCCGGCCGCCCGGCATTGCTCTATCGGATGGAGCGTGGGCTGGCTATGGGAGATTTAGCGATTTTCGGAACCGGCCCCGATCGCCCCCCAAACCGGGTGGCCACGAGGTGGGACCCCCCTGAGCACTGCCCCGGTGTTAGTTTTCGGAGAAATGCCCCCGTTGATTTGTTACGATTATTTTTCGCCCAGGCGATGTGCCTTTTCATTTTGTTTTGCACTTTCCTTCATTCCTTGGTGCATGCTGCCATCTAACGGACACATTTCGGTACTGCAGTTTGAAAGTAATTTCCCCGTCTAGGGATCTCTCAATGCCCTGGGCTGCGAAAGGAGGGCAAGGACACCCTATGTTCTCATGAGTGCAAAGCCCCCCCGGCTTCAAGGCATTCCAAAAGGAAAACCGGAGACACTGCTGTACACACACACACACACACACACACACACACACACACACACACACACAGAGAGAGAGAGAGAGAGAGAGAGAGATAGAGAGAGAGTAGTCACACAGTGGAATAAACTCCCCAGCGATGTGGTAGAAGCTGAAAGTTGGGGAACATTGTGATGGTCTATATTTCTTGGCAGATAATAAAAGATGCTCTTATCATGCCTCCGTTGATGTGTTATGATCCATAGGTTGCCGGCCGCCCGGCATTGCTCTGATCGGATGGACCGTGGGCTGCCTATGGCAGAGTATGGGCGATTCTTCAGCCGGCCCCGATGGCCCCCCAAACCGGGTGGCCACGAGGTGGGACCCCCCTGAGCACTGCCCCGGTGTTAGTTTTCGGAGAAATGCCCCCGTTGATTTGTTATGATCCGTAGTTGCCGGCCGGCCGCCCGGCATTGCTCTATCGGATGGAGCGTGGGCTGGCTATGGGAGATTTAGCGATTTTCGGAACCGGCCCCGATGGCCCCCCAAACCGGGTGGCCACGAGGTGGGACCCCCCTGAGCACTGCCCCGGTGTTAGTTTTCGGAGAAATGCCCCCGTTGATTTGTTATGATCCGTAGTTGCCGGCCGGCCGCCCGGCATTGCTCTATCGGATGGAGCGTGGGCTGGCTATGGGAGATTTAGCGATTTTCGGAACCGGCCCCGATCGCCCCCCAAACCGGGTGGCCACGAGGTGGGACCCCCCTGAGCACTGCCCCGGTGTTAGTTTTCCGAGAAATGCCCCCGTTGATTTGTTACGATTATTTTTCGCCCAGGCGATGTGCCTTTTCATTTTGTTTTGCACTTTCCTTCATTCCTTGGTGCATGCTGCCATCTAACGGACACATTTCGGTACTGCAGTTTGAAAGTAATTTCCCCGTCTAGGGATCTCTCTCTCGTCTAGGGACACTGCTGTACACACACACACACACACACACACACACACACACACACACACACACACACACACACACACACACACACACACACACAGTGAGAGAGAGGGAGAGATAGAGAGAGAGAGAGGTGGAGAGGGAGAGAGAGGTGGAGATAGAGAGATGGAGATAGAGAGAGATGGAGATAGAGAGAGATGGAGATAGAGAGAGAGATGGAGATAGAGAGAGAGTCGTCACACTCTGGAACAAACTCCCCAGAAGCTGAAAGTTGGGGAACATTATGATGATCTTTATTTCTTGGCAGATAATAAATGATGATCTTACAGAGGGCGACTTACAACACCAGTGCAAACATACAGCGAAGGACAAGGCATCAATCGCGACAGAATCCCTTGAGTTAAAGCAGCAGATTCAGAATAACACACGTCAAAACAGACTGGAGACTAAAACGAGCACGAAAGGTGTCGAATATGTGGCCTCCTCTCGCTTGTAAACTCTCTCGTGTTCCTGTCGATGGGGTCGGCGGCTCGGGGCAGCGGCCTAGCAGCAGCAGGCAGGCCACCCGGCTGCCTGGGGCTGACCTCCGGGGCAGGCAGGCAGGCAGGCAGACCTCCAGGGCAGGCAGGCAGGCAGGCAGGCAGACCTCCAGGGCAGGCAGGCAGGTAGGCCGTGCTGCTGCCAGGGCTGGCAGGCTGACCTCCAGGGCAGGCAGGCAGGCAGGCAGACCTCCAGGGCTGGCAGGCTGACCTCCAGGGCAGGCAGGCAGGCAGGCAGGCAGACCTCCAGGGCTAACAGGCTGACCTCCAGGGCTGGCAGGCTGACCTCCAGGGCTGGAAGGCAGGCAGGCAGACCTCCAGGGCAGGCAGTGCTGCTACCAGGGCTGGATAGCAGACCTCCAGGGCTGGAAGGCAGGCAGGCAGACCTCCAGGGCAGGCAGTGCTGCTACCAGGGCTGGATAGCAGACCTCCAGGGCTAACAGGCTGACCTCCAGGGCTAACAGGCAGACCTCCAGGGCAGGCAGGCAGACCTCCAGGGCAGGCAGTGCTGCTACCAGGGCAGGATGGCAGACCTCCAGGGCAGGCAGGCAGGCAGGCAGGCAGGCAGGCAGACCTCCAGGGCAGGCAGGCAGACCTCCAGGGCAGGCAGTGCTGCTACCAGGGCTGGATAGCAGACCTCCAGGGCTAACAGGCAGACCTCCAGGGCTGGCAGGCTGACCTCCAGGGCAGGCAGGCAGGCAGGCAGACCTCCAGGGCTGGATAGCAGACCTCCAGGGCTGGATAGCTGACCTCCAGGGCTGGATAGCAGACCTCCAGGGCTAACAGGCTGACCTCCAGGGCTAACAGGCAGACCTCCAGGGCAGGCAGGCAGACCTCCAGGGCAGGCAGTGCTGCTACCAGGGCTGGATAGCAGACCTCCAGGGCTAACAGGCTGACCTCCAGGGCAGGCAGTGCTGCTACCAGGGCAGGCAGGCTGTCCTCCAGGGCTGGAAGGCAGACCTCCAGGGCAGGCAGGCAGACCTCCAGGGCAGGCAGTGCTGCTACCAGGGCTGGATAGCAGACCTCCAGGGCTGGAAGGCAGGCAGGCAGACCTCCAGGGCAGGCAGTGCTGCTACCAGGGCTGGATAGCAGACCTCCAGGGCTGGATAGCTGACCTCCAGGGCTGGCAGTGCTGCTACCAGGGCTGGATAGCAGACCTCCAGGGCTGGATAGCAGACCTCCAGGGCTAACAGGCAGACCTCCAGGGCTGGCAGGCTGACCTCCAGGGCAGGCAGGCAGGCAGGCAGACCTCCAGGGCTGGATAGCTGACCTCCAGGGCTGGATAGCAGACCTCCAGGGCTAACAGGCTGACCTCCAGGGCTAACAGGCAGACCTCCAGGGCAGGCAGGCAGACCTCCAGGGCAGGCAGTGCTGCTACCAGGGCTGGATAGCAGACCTCCAGGGCTAACAGGCAGACCTCCAGGGCTGGAAGGCAGGCAGTGCTGCTACCAGGGCAGGCAGGCTGTCCTCCAGGGCTGGAAGGCAGACCTCCAGGGCTGGCAGGCTGACCTCCAGGGCAGGCAGGCCGGGCCCCCGGTGCTGCATCTCGGCCGCTGCCTGGGGCGGACCGGCCCGGGTGCCCTTGCGCTTTTTCGACACCAGGGGGCAGTTGGGTGCCATTCCGTCCCTCGTGTGGCGAAATGGCGGTACTGCACCTCCGCCTTTTTGCTGGAGAAAGTCCGCAGTCGGGACAATGCGCCACACGGTCCGTCGGCAGGAGGCCCGGGCCCGGGCACAACTCCCCGGTGGGGACGGACGCCGGGCTGGAGCTTCCCTTCAGCACACACACTCACTCACTCACTGACCGACCGACTGACTGCAGGAAAGGCTCCCGGCTCCCAGCGCTCAGTCAGCAGGCCTACTCCTCCCCGGTGGGGACGGACGCCGGGCTGGAGCTTCCCTTCAGCACACACACTCACTCACTCACTGACCGACCGACTGACTGCAGGAAAGGCTCCCGGCTCCCAGCGCTCAGTCAGCAGGCCTACTCCTCCCCGGTGGGGACGGACGCCGGGCTGGAGCTTCCCTTCAGCACACACACTCACTCACTGACCGACCGACTGACTGCAGGAAAGGCTCCCGGCTCCCAGCGCTCAGTCAGCAGGCCTACTCCTCCCCGGTGGGGACGGACGCCGGGCTGGAGCTTCCCTTCAGCACACACACTCACTCACTCACTGACCGACCGACTGACTGCAGGAAAGGCTCCCGGCTCCCAGCGCTCAGTCAGCAGGCCTACTCCTCCCCGGTGGGGACGGACGCCGGGCTGGAGCTTCCCTTCAGCACACACACTCACTCACTCACTGACCGACCGACTGACTGCAGGAAAGGCTCCCGGCTCCCAGCGCTCAGTCAGCAGGCCTACTCCTCCCCGGTGGGGACGGACGCCGGGCTGGAGCTTCCCTTCAGCACACACACTCACTCACTGACCGACCGACTGACTGCAGGAAAGGCTCCCGGCTCCCAGCGCTCAGTCAGCAGGCCTACTCCTCCCCGGTGGGGACGGACGCCGGGCTGGAGCTTCCCTTCAGCACACACACTCACTCACTCACTGACCGACCGACTGACTGCAGGAAAGGCTCCCGGCTCCCAGCGCTCAGTCAGCAGGCCTACTCCTCCCCGGTGGGGACGGACGCCGGGCTGGAGCTTCCCTTCAGCACACACACTCACTCACTCACTGACCGACCGACTGACTGCAGGAAAGGCTCCCGGCTCCCAGCGCTCAGTCAGCAGGCCTACTCCTCCCCGGTGGGGACGGACGCCGGGCTGGAGCTTCCCTTCAGCACACACACTCACTCACTCACTGACCGACCGACTGACTGCAGGAAAGGCTCCCGGCTCCCAGCGCTCAGTCAGCAGGCCTACTCCTCCCCGGTGGGGACGGACGCCGGGCTGGAGCTTCCCTTCAGCACACACACTCACTCACTGACCGACCGACTGACTGCAGGAAAGGCTCCCGGCTCCCAGCGCTCAGTCAGCAGGCCTACTCCTCCCCGGTGGGGACGGACGCCGGGCTGGAGCTTCCCTTCAGCACACACACTCACTCACTGACCGACCGACTGACTGCAGGAAAGGCTCCCGGCTCCCAGCGCTCAGTCAGCAGGCCTACTCCTCCCCGGTGGGGACGGACGCCGGGCTGGAGCTTCCCTTCAGCACACACACTCACTCACTGACCGACCGACTGACTGCAGGAAAGGCTCCCGGCTCCCAGCGCTCAGTCAGCAGGCCTACTCCTCCCCGGTGGGGACGGACGCCGGGCTGGAGCTTCCCTTCAGCACACACACTCACTCACTCACTGACCGACCGACTGACTGCAGGAAAGGCTCCCGGCTCCCAGCGCTCAGTCAGCAGGCCTACTCCTCCCCGGTGGGGACGGACGCCGGGCTGGAGCTTCCCTTCAGCACACACACTCACTCACTCACTGACCGACCGACTGACTGCAGGAAAGGCTCCCGGCTCCCAGCGCTCAGTCAGCAGGCCTACTCCTCCCCGGTGGGGACGGACGCCGGGCTGGAGCTTCCCTTCAGCACACACACTCACTCACTCACTGACCGACCGACTGACTGCAGGAAAGGCTCCCGGCTCCCAGCGCTCAGTCAGCAGGCCTACTCCTCCCCGGTGGGGACGGACGCCGGGCTGGAGCTTCCCTTCAGCACACA
>NW_027102699.1:137500-147500 GCF_036373705.1 Amia ocellicauda
AGCATACATATTCCGTCTCGTGGCAGCCACCGGAGATATGTCAGAGCCCGTACGCCCCCCGCACTCACCCTTAAAGGCCGGGACAGCCCTTGGGGTTCCTGCCGGGGGCGGGCAGCATACATATGTCCGTTCCGTGGGAGCCACCGGAGATATGTCAGAGCCCGTACGCCCCCCGCACTCACCCTTAAAGGCCGGGACAGCCCTTGGGGTTCCTGCCGGGGGCGGGCAGCATACATATGTCCGTTCCGTGGGAGCCACCGGAGATATGTCAGAGCCCGTACGCCCCCCGCACTCACCCTTAAAGGCCCGCAAGCCCTTGGGGTTCCTGCCGGGGGCGGGCAGCATACATATGTCCGTTCCGTGGGAACCACCGGGGAGATGTCAGAGCCCGTGAAACCCCGAAAGACAGACCCTTAAAGGCCCGCAAGCCCTTGGGGTGAACGTCTGGGGCGGGCAGCATACATACACCCCGGTCGGGAACCACAGGGAGGTGAGGTCAGAGCCCGTGAAACCCCGAAAGACAGACCCTTAAAGGCCCGCAAGCCCTTGGGGTGAACGTCTGGGGCGGGCAGCATACACACTCTCCACGGCGGGCCGCGAAGACTTAGCGGGCGCAGCCGCCGGAGCGGGCCGCCGACGAGGCCTGAAACGCGGGGTGCGGCCGGGACCGTTCCCCCCTTGCATTTCGCTGGATGATCAGACAGTCGCAAAGAACCGTCTGAAAATCCCGGGCCAAGTCCAGAAAGTGTCCGTAAAAGAGCTAGCGGGGCCCAGCCACTTTCCTCCAGCAAGTGCCCTTAGCTCAGTTTTGACCTCTCTCATTGCACTAAGTGTCTTCAAAAACCCAGTTCCTGTATTTCCCCCGGCACCGTAGAGAAATGCTGACAGCCTGGAACACTGTGGCGGCTGCACACGGCACTCCCTTGCCCGCCGCGAGCAGCCTAGCCCCGCCTAAGACCCGCGAGAACCGCCCATCGGCACACGGCCCGCTGTGCGCCCGAGCCGTTTGGTGTAAAAACTGTCCAAAAGTGGTTTCGACCACTTAGGAACATCGTAGAGACTCGAAATAAAAAGCATTTTGTTGGAAAAGCGATTCTGAGGAAGGCTGTGTCAAAATTAATTTCGGGAAATGTCGTTTACCCCCCCCCAAATGGCTCCGAAGTACCCCCCCCCCACCCCCCCCCTAAAAAACCGTGTTCCGGGGTTTTTTCGAGAAAACAAACACACGGGGTATATAGAGGGGACTGAGACGAATCGAATGACGTGCTTTGCAAAGAAATCGGGGGCTCACAGCCCCCCCAGGAGAGGTTCAAAAGTCGGAGGACTGGTCACCTAACTCCCATTGAAGTCAATGGGGGAAAAATGAAAACTGTCAAAAAGGCTTAAAATGGTTCAAAAACCCACTGGGGCAGTAGATAATCATCCTATTTGAATTTTAAAAGTCTTAGTTTGGCGAAAAAATACCTTTTAATAATTGTTTTAGGGGTCAGAAAAATCAGCTCCGGCTGCCTGGTCACCTAGGGGAGATAGAAAATTTTTCTAAGTTTTTCACTCGGCCGCCTGGTCCCCTAACTCGAAAATTTTAAAGTGCTCCCATCGGTCCCGGGATAGGGTGGCTGATAGCTGGGAGCCCCCTGAGCACTGCCCCGGTGTTAGTTTTCGGAGAAATGCCTCCGTTGATTTGTTATGATTTTTTTTCCGCCGGCCGCCTGGTCGCCCTAATGCAAAGTCAATGGGAGTGAGGAGATAGAAAATTTTTCAAAGTTTTTCACTCGGCCGCCTGGTCCCCTAACTCGAAAATTTTAAAGTGCTCCCATCGGTCCCGGGATAGGGTGGCTGATAGCTGGGAGCCCCCTGAGCACTGCCCCGGTGTTAGTTTTCGGAGAAATGCCCCCGTTGATTTGTTATGATTTTTTTTCCGCCGGCCGCCTGGTCGCCCTAATGCAAAGTCAATGGGAGTGAGGAGATAGAAAATTTTTCAAAGTTTTTCACCCGGCCACAAACGACTCCAAAACACACTGGGGCTGTGGCTGGGACTCTCACCAGGACTGCCCCCTACTTTATTTATGGATTAAAAAGCATTCTATATTAATTTTTCGATTTTTGGGACCCGGGACGCCTGGTCACCTAACTCCCCTTCTATCCCTATGGGGGGGGACGGGGACATCGAAAACGCTCCCATCGCTGCCGAGGCACGCTGCGGGGACTCTCCCTACCATCGCCCCATGCTTCCTTTGAAGAATATATGACGTTTTTCAATTTTCACCGACATTTGAAAATCAAAACTTCAGAACATTTCATAGTTATTCTCAATGGGTTGTCTAGGGGCACACATCTCTAAACTGGGGGAAATGCTCAAAATGATTAAAAAGAAAAACAATGCCCCCAGACCCGGGGGGCTGATAGCTGGGAGCCCCCTGAGCACAGCCCCGGTGTTAGTTTCTGGAGAAATGCCCCCGTTGATTTGTTATGATTTTTTTTCCGCCGGCCGCCTGGTCGCCCTAATGTAAAGTCAATGGGAGTGAGGAGATAGAATATTTTTCAAAGTTTTTCACTCGGCCGTCTGGTCCCCTGACTCGAAAATTTTAAAGTGCTCCCATCGGTCCCAGGGTAGGGTGGCTGATAGCTGGGAGCCCCCTGAGCACTGCCCCGGTGTTAGTTTCTGGAGAAATGCCCCCGTTGATTTGTTATGATTTTTTTTCCGCCGGCCGCCTGGTCGCCCTAATGCAAAGTCAATGGGAGTGAGGAGATAGAATATTTTTCAAAGTTTTTCACTCGGCCGTCTGGTCCCCTGACTCGAAAATTTTAAAGTGCTCCCATCGGTCCCAGGGTAGGGTGGCTGATAGCTGGGAGCCCCCTGAGCACTGCCCCGGTGTTAGTTTCTGGAGAAATGCCCCCGTTGATTTGTTATGATTTTTTTTCCGCCGGCCGCCTGGTCGCCCTAATGTAAAGTCAATGGGAGTGAGGAGATAGAATATTTTTCAAAGTTTTTCACTCGGCCGTCTGGTCCCCTGACTCGAAAATTTTAAAGTGCTCCCATCGGTCCCAGGGTAGGGTGGCTGATAGCTGGGAGCCCCCTGAGCACTGCCCCGGTGTTAGTTTCTGGAGAAATGCCCCCGTTGATTTGTTATGATTTTTTTTCCGCCGGCCGCCTGGTCGCCCTAATGCAAAGTCAATGGGAGTGAGGAGATAGAATATTTTTCAAAGTTTTTCACTCGGCCGTCTGGTCCCCTGACTCGAAAATTTTAAAGTGCTCCCATCGGTCCCAGGGTAGGGTGGCTGATAGCTGGGAGCCCCCTGAGCACTGCCCCGGTGTTAGTTTCTGGAGAAATGCCCCCGTTGATTTGTTATGATTTTTTTTCCGCCGGCCGCCTGGTCGCCCTAATGCAAAGTCAATGGGAGTGAGGAGATAGAATATTTTTCAAAGTTTTTCACTCGGCCGTCTGGTCCCCTGACTCGAAAATTTTAAAGTGCTCCCATCGGTCCCAGGGTAGGGTGGCTGATAGCTGGGAGCCCCCTGAGCACTGCCCCGGTGTTAGTTTCTGGAGAAATGCCCCCGTTGATTTGTTATGATCCGTAGTTGCCGGCCGGCCGCCCGGCATTGCTCTATCGGATGGAGCGTGGGCTGGCTATGGGAGATTTAGCGATTTTCGGAACCGGCCCCGATCGCCCCCCAAACCGGGTGGCCACGAGGTGGGACCCCCCTGAGCACTGCCCCGGTGTTAGTTTTCGGAGAAATGCCCCCGTTGATTTGTTACGATTATTTTTCGCCCAGGCGATGTGCCTTTTCATTTTGTTTTGCACTTTCCTTCATTCCTTGGTGCATGCTACCATCTAACGGACACATTTCGGTACTGCAGTTTGAAAGTAATTTCCCCGTCTAGGGATCTCTCAATGCCCTGGGCTGCGAAAGGAGGGCAAGGACACCCTATGTTCTCATGAGTGCAAAGCCCCCCCGGCTTCAAGGCATTCCAAAAGGAAAACCGGAGACACTGCTGTACACACACACACACACACACACACACACACACACACACACACACACACACACACACACACACACAGAGAGAGAGAGAGAGAGAGAGAGAGAGAGAGAGAGAGATAGAGAGAGAGTAGTCACACAGTGGAATAAACTCCCCAGCGATGTGGTAGAAGCTGAAAGTTGGGGAACATTGTGATGGTCTATATTTCTTGGCAGATAATAAAAGATGCTCTTATCATGCCTCCGTTGATGTGTTATGATCCATAGGTTGCCGGCCGCCCGGCATTGCTCTGATCGGATGGACCGTGGGCTGCCTATGGCAGAGTATGGGCGATTCTTCAGCCGGCCCCGATGGCCCCCCAAACCGGGTGGCCACGAGGTGGGACCCCCCTGAGCACTGCCCCGGTGTTAGTTTTCGGAGAAATGCCCCCGTTGATTTCTTATGATCCGTAGTTGCCGGCCGGCCGCCCGGCATTGCTCTATCGGATGGAGCGTGGGCTGGCTATGGGAGATTTAGCGATTTTCGGAACCGGCCCCGATCGCCCCCCAAACCGGGTGGCCACGAGGTGGGACCCCCCTGAGCACTGCCCCGGTGTTAGTTTTCGGAGAAATGCCCCCGTTGATTTGTTATGATCCGTAGTTGCCGGCCGGCCGCCCGGCATTGCTCTATCGGATGGAGCGTGGGCTGGCTATGGGAGATTTAGCGATTTTCGGAACCGGCCCCGATCGCCCCCCAAACCGGGTGGCCACGAGGTGGGACCCCCCTGAGCACTGCCCCGGTGTTAGTTTTCGGAGAAATGCCCCCGTTGATTTGTTACGATTATTTTTCGCCCAGGCGATGTGCCTTTTCATTTTGTTTTGCACTTTCCTTCATTCCTTGGTGCATGCTGCCATCTAACGGACACATTTCGGTACTGCAGTTTGAAAGTAATTTCCCCGTCTAGGGATCTCTCTCTCGTCTAGGGACACTGCTGTACACACACACACACACACACACACACACACACACACACACACACACACACACACACACAGTGAGAGAGAGGGAGAGATAGAGAGAGAGAGAGGTGGAGAGGGAGAGAGAGGTGGAGATAGAGAGATGGAGATAGAGATGGAGATAGAGAGAGATGGAGATAGAGAGAGAGATGGAGATGGAGAGAGAGATGGTGATAGAGAGATAGAGATAGAGAGAGAGATGGTGATAGAGAGAGAGATGGTGATAGAGAGATGGAGATAGAGAGAGAGATGGTGATAGAGAGAGAGTCGTCACACTCTGGAACAAACTCCCCAGAAGCTGAAAGTTGGGGAACATTATGATGATCTTTATTTCTTGGCAGATAATAAATGATGATCTTACAGAGGGCGACTTACAACACCAGTGCAAACATACAGCGAAGGACAAGGCATCAATCGCGACAGAATCCCTTGAGTTAAAGCAGCAGATTCAGAATAACACACGTCAAAACAGACTGGAGACTAAAACGAGCACGAAAGGTGTCGAATATGTGGCCTCCTCTCGCTTGTAAACTCTCTCGTGTTCCTGTCGATGGGGTCGGCGGCTCGGGGCAGCGGCCTAGCAGCAGCAGGCAGGCCACCCGGCTGCCTGGGGCTGACCTCCGGGGCAGGCAGGCAGGCAGACCTCCAGGGCAGGCAGGCAGGCAGGCAGGCAGACCTCCAGGGCTAACAGGCTGACCTCCAGGGCTGGCAGGCTGACCTCCAGGGCTGGAAGGCAGGATGGCAGACCTCCAGGGCAGGCAGGCAGGCAGGCAGGCAGGCAGGCAGACCTCCAGGGCTGGCAGGGAGACCTCCAGGGCTGGCAGGCAGGCAGGCAGGGCTGTGTGGCTGGGGAGGGCAGGCTGGCAGGCAGGTAGGCCGTGCTGCTGCCAGGGCTGGAAGGCTGACCTCCAGGGCAGGCAGGCAGGCAGACCTCCAGGGCAGGCAGGCAGGTAGGCCGTGCTGCTGCCAGGGCTGGCAGGCTGACCTCCAGGGCAGGCAGGCAGGCAGGCAGACCTCCAGGGCTGGCAGGCTGACCTCCAGGGCAGGCAGGCAGGCAGGCAGGCAGACCTCCAGGGCTAACAGGCTGACCTCCAGGGCTGGCAGGCTGACCTCCAGGGCTGGAAGGCAGGATGGCAGACCTCCAGGGCAGGCAGGCAGGCAGGCAGGCAGGCAGGCAGACCTCCAGGGCTGGCAGGGAGACCTCCAGGGCTGGCAGGCAGGCAGGCAGGGCTGTGTGGCTGGGGAGGGCAGGCTGGCAGGCAGGTAGGCCGTGCTGCTGCCAGGGCTGGAAGGCTGACCTCCAGGGCAGGCAGGCAGGCAGACCTCGAGGGCAGGCAGGCAGGTAGGCCGTGCTGCTACCAGGGCAGGCAGGCAGACCTCCAGGGCTAACAGGCTGACCTCCAGGGCAGGCAGTGCTGCTACCAGGGCTGGATAGCAGACCTCCAGGGCTGGATAGCAGACCTCCAGGGCAGGCAGTGCTGCTACCAGGGCAGGCAGGCTGTCCTCCAGGGCTGGATAGCAGACCTCCAGGGCAGGCAGTGCTGCTACCAGGGCTGGATAGCAGACCTCCAGGGCAGGCAGTGCTGCTACCAGGGCAGGCAGTGCTGCTGCCAGGGCTGGATGGCAGGCAGGCAGACCTCCAGGGCTAACAGGCTGACCTCCAGGGCTGGCAGGCTGACCTCCAGGGCTGGAAGGCAGGATGGCAGACCTCCAGGGCAGGCAGGCAGGCAGGCAGGCAGGCAGGCAGACCTCCAGGGCTGGCAGGGAGACCTCCAGGGCTGGCAGGCAGGCAGGCAGGGCTGTGTGGCTGGGGAGGGCAGGCTGGCAGGCAGGTAGGCCGTGCTGCTGCCAGGGCTGGAAGGCTGACCTCCAGGGCAGGCAGGCAGGCAGACCTCGAGGGCAGGCAGGCAGGTAGGCCGTGCTGCTACCAGGGCAGGCAGGCAGACCTCCAGGGCTAACAGGCTGACCTCCAGGGCAGGCAGTGCTGCTACCAGGGCTGGATAGCAGACCTCCAGGGCAGGCAGTGCTGCTACCAGGGCTGGATAGCAGACCTCCAGGGCAGGCAGTGCTGCTACCAGGGCAGGCAGTGCTGCTGCCAGGGCTGGATGGCAGGCAGGCAGACCTCCAGGGCTAACAGGCTGACCTCCAGGGCAGGCAGGCAGACCTCCAGGGCTAACAGGCTGACCTCCAGGGCAGGCAGTGCTGCTACCAGGGCAGGCAGGCTGTCCTCCAGGGCTGGATAGCAGACCTCCAGGGCAGGCAGTGCTGCTACCAGGGCTGGATAGCAGACCTCCAGGGCAGGCAGTGCTGCTACCAGGGCAGGCAGTGCTGCTGCCAGGGCTGGATGGCAGGCAGGCAGACCTCCAGGGCTAACAGGCTGACCTCCAGGGCAGGCAGGCAGACCTCCAGGGCTAACAGGCTGACCTCCAGGGCAGGCAGTGCTGCTACCAGGGCAGGCAGGCTGTCCTCCAGGGCTGGATAGCAGACCTCCAGGGCAGGCAGTGCTGCTACCAGGGCTGGATAGCAGACCTCCAGGGCAGGCAGTGCTGCTACCAGGGCAGGCAGTGCTGCTGCCAGGGCTGGATGGCAGGCAGGCAGACCTCCAGGGCTAACAGGCTGACCTCCAGGGCAGGCAGGCAGACCTCCAGGGCTAACAGGCTGACCTCCAGGGCAGGCAGTGCTGCTACCAGGGCAGGCAGGCTGTCCTCCAGGGCTGGATAGCAGACCTCCAGGGCAGGCAGTGCTGCTACCAGGGCAGGCAGGCTGTCCTCCAGGGCTGGATAGCAGACCTCCAGGGCAGGCAGTGCTGCTACCAGGGCAGGCAGGCTGTCCTCCAGGGCTGGATAGCAGACCTCCAGGGCAGGCAGTGCTGCTACCAGGGCAGGCAGGCTGTCCTCCAGGGCTGGATGGCAGGCAGGCAGACCTCCAGGGATGGATAGCAGACCTCCAGGGCTGGAAGGCAGGCAGGCAGACCTCCAGGGCAGGCAGTGCTGCTACCAGGGCTGGATAGCAGACCTCCAGGGCTAACAGGCAGACCTCCAGGGCTGGAAGGCAGGCAGTGCTGCTACCAGGGCAGGCAGGCTGTCCTCCAGGGCTAACAGGCAGACCTCCAGGGCAGGCAGTGCTGCTACCAGGGCTGGATAGCAGACCTCCAGGGCTGGATAGCAGACCTCCAGGGCTAACAGGCAGACCTCCAGGGCAGGCAGTGCTGCTACCAGGGCTGGATAGCAGACCTCCAGGGCTGGATAGCAGACCTCCAGGGCTAACAGGCAGACCTCCAGGGCTGGCAGGCTGACCTCCAGGGCAGGCAGGCAGGCAGGCAGACCTCCAGGGCTGGATAGCTGACCTCCAGGGCTGGATAGCAGACCTCCAGGGCTAACAGGCTGACCTCCAGGGCAGGCAGTGCTGCTACCAGGGCTGGATAGCAGACCTCCAGGGCTGGATAGCAGACCTCCAGGGCTAACAGGCAGACCTCCAGGGCTGGCAGGCTGACCTCCAGGGCAGGCAGGCAGGCAGGCAGACCTCCAGGGCTGGATAGCTGACCTCCAGGGCTGGATAGCAGACCTCCAGGGCTAACAGGCTGACCTCCAGGGCTAACAGGCAGACCTCCAGGGCAGGCAGGCAGACCTCCAGGGCAGGCAGTGCTGCTACCAGGGCTGGATAGCAGACCTCCAGGGCTAACAGGCAGACCTCCAGGGCTGGCAGTGCTGCTACCAGGGCTGGATAGCAGACCTCCAGGGCTGGATAGCAGACCTCCAGGGCTAACAGGCAGACCTCCAGGGCAGGCAGGCAGACCTCCAGGGCTGGATAGCTGACCTCCAGGGCTGGATAGCAGACCTCCAGGGCTAACAGGCTGACCTCCAGGGCTAACAGGCAGACCTCCAGGGCAGGCAGGCAGACCTCCAGGGCAGGCAGTGCTGCTACCAGGGCTGGATAGCAGACCTCCAGGGCTAACAGGCAGACCTCCAGGGCTGGAAGGCAGGCAGTGCTGCTACCAGGGCAGGCAGGCTGTCCTCCAGGGCTGGAAGGCAGACCTCCAGGGCAGGCAGGCAGACCTCCAGGGCAGGCAGTGCTGCTACCAGGGCTGGATAGCAGACCTCCAGGGCTGGAAGGCAGGCAGGCAGACCTCCAGGGCAGGCAGTGCTGCTACCAGGGCTGGATAGCAGACCTCCAGGGCTGGATAGCTGACCTCCAGGGCTGGCAGTGCTGCTACCAGGGCTGGATAGCAGACCTCCAGGGCTGGATAGCAGACCTCCAGGGCTAACAGGCAGACCTCCAGGGCTGGCAGGCTGACCTCCAGGGCAGGCAGGCAGGCAGGCAGACCTCCAGGGCTGGATAGCTGACCTCCAGGGCTGGATAGCAGACCTCCAGGGCTAACAGGCTGACCTCCAGGGCTAACAGGCAGACCTCCAGGGCAGGCAGGCAGACCTCCAGGGCAGGCAGTGCTGCTACCAGGGCTGGATAGCAGACCTCCAGGGCTAACAGGCAGACCTCCAGGGCTGGAAGGCAGGCAGTGCTGCTACCAGGGCAGGCAGGCTGTCCTCCAGGGCTGGAAGGCAGACCTCCAGGGCTGGCAGGCTGACCTCCAGGGCAGGCAGGCCGGGCCCCCGGTGCTGCATCTCGGCCGCTGCCTGGGGCGGACCGGCCCGGGTGCCCTTGCGCTTTTTCGACACCAGGGGGCAGTTGGGTGCCATTCCGTCCCTCGTGTGGCGAAATGGCGGTACTGCACCTCCGCCTTTTTGCTGGAGAAAGTCCGCAGTCGGGACAATGCGCCACACGGTCCGTCGGCAGGAGGCCCGGGCCCGGGCACAACTCCCCGGTGGGGACGGACGCCGGGCTGGAGCTTCCCTTCAGCACACACACTCACTCACTCACTGACCGACCGACTGACTGCAGGAAAGGCTCCCGGCTCCCAGCGCTCAGTCAGCAGGCCTACTCCTCCCCGGTGGGGACGGACGCCGGGCTGGAGCTTCCCTTCAGCACACACACTCACTCACTCACTGACCGACCGACTGACTGCAG
>NW_027102699.1:157500-170000 GCF_036373705.1 Amia ocellicauda
CAACACGGAGGTTATATGTCAGAGCCCGTACGCCCCCCGCACTCACCCTTAAAGGCCGGGACAGCCCTTGGGGTTCCTGCCGGGGGCGGGCAGCATACATATTCCGTCTCGTGGCAGCCACCGGAGATATGTCAGAGCCCGTACGCCCCCCGCACTCACCCTTAAAGGCCGGGACAGCCCTTGGGGTTCCTGCCGGGGGCGGGCAGCATACATATGTCCGTTCCGTGGGAGCCACCGGAGATATGTCAGAGCCCGTACGCCCCCCGCACTCACCCTTAAAGGCCGGGACAGCCCTTGGGGTTCCTGCCGGGGGCGGGCAGCATACATATGTCCGTTCCGTGGGAGCCACCGGAGATATGTCAGAGCCCGTACGCCCCCCGCACTCACCCTTAAAGGCCCGCAAGCCCTTGGGGTTCCTGCCGGGGGCGGGCAGCATACATATGTCCGTTCCGTGGGAACCACCGGGGAGATGTCAGAGCCCGTGAAACCCCGAAAGACAGACCCTTAAAGGCCCGCAAGCCCTTGGGGTGAACGTCTGGGGCGGGCAGCATACATACACCCCGGTCGGGAACCACAGGGAGGTGAGGTCAGAGCCCGTGAAACCCCGAAAGACAGACCCTTAAAGGCCCGCAAGCCCTTGGGGTGAACGTCTGGGGCGGGCAGCATACACACTCTCCACGGCGGGCCGCGAAGACTTAGCGGGCGCAGCCGCCGGAGCGGGCCGCCGACGAGGCCTGAAACGCGGGGTGCGGCCGGGACCGTTCCCCCCTTGCATTTCGCTGGATGATCAGACAGTCGCAAAGAACCGTCTGAAAATCCCGGGCCAAGTCCAGAAAGTGTCCGTAAAAGAGCTAGCGGGGCCCAGCCACTTTCCTCCAGCAAGTGCCCTTAGCTCAGTTTTGACCTCTCTCATTGCACTAAGTGTCTTCAAAAACCCAGTTCCTGTATTTCCCCCGGCACCGTAGAGAAATGCTGACAGCCTGGAACACTGTGGCGGCTGCACACGGCACTCCCTTGCCCGCCGCGAGCAGCCTAGCCCCGCCTAAGACCCGCGAGAACCGCCCATCGGCACACGGCCCGCTGTGCGCCCGAGCCGTTTGGTGTAAAAACTGTCCAAAAGTGGTTTCGACCACTTAGGAACATCGTAGAGACTCGAAATAAAAAGCATTTTGTTGGAAAAGCGATTCTGAGGAAGGCTGTGTCAAAATTAATTTCGGGAAATGTCGTTTACCCCCCCCCAAATGGCTCCGAAGTACCCCCCCCCCACCCCCCCCCTAAAAAACCGTGTTCCGGGGTTTTTTCGAGAAAACAAACACACGGGGTATATAGAGGGGACTGAGACGAATCGAATGACGTGCTTTGCAAAGAAATCGGGGGCTCACAGCCCCCCCAGGAGAGGTTCAAAAGTCGGAGGACTGGTCACCTAACTCCCATTGAAGTCAATGGGGGAAAAATGAAAACTGTCAAAAAGGCTTAAAATGGTTCAAAAACCCACTGGGGCAGTAGATAATCATCCTATTTGAATTTTAAAAGTCTTAGTTTGGCGAAAAAATACCTTTTAATAATTGTTTTAGGGGTCAGAAAAATCAGCTCCGGCTGCCTGGTCACCTAGGGGAGATAGAAAATTTTTCTAAGTTTTTCACTCGGCCGCCTGGTCCCCTAACTCGAAAATTTTAAAGTGCTCCCATCGGTCCCGGGATAGGGTGGCTGATAGCTGGGAGCCCCCTGAGCACTGCCCCGGTGTTAGTTTTCGGAGAAATGCCTCCGTTGATTTGTTATGATTTTTTTTCCGCCGGCCGCCTGGTCGCCCTAATGCAAAGTCAATGGGAGTGAGGAGATAGAAAATTTTTCAAAGTTTTTCACTCGGCCGCCTGGTCCCCTAACTCGAAAATTTTAAAGTGCTCCCATCGGTCCCGGGATAGGGTGGCTGATAGCTGGGAGCCCCCTGAGCACTGCCCCGGTGTTAGTTTTCGGAGAAATGCCTCCGTTGATTTGTTATGATTTTTTTTCCGCCGGCCGCCTGGTCGCCCTAATGCAAAGTCAATGGGAGTGAGGAGATAGAAAATTTTTCAAAGTTTTTCACTCGGCCGCCTGGTCCCCTAACTCGAAAATTTTAAAGTGCTCCCATCGGTCCCGGGATAGGGTGGCTGATAGCTGGGAGCCCCCTGAGCACTGCCCCGGTGTTAGTTTTCGGAGAAATGCCCCCGTTGATTTGTTATGATTTTTTTTCCGCCGGCCGCCTGGTCGCCCTAATGCAAAGTCAATGGGAGTGAGGAGATAGAAAATTTTTCAAAGTTTTTCACCCGGCCACAAACGACTCCAAAACACACTGGGGCTGTGGCTGGGACTCTCACCAGGACTGCCCCCTACTTTATTTATGGATTAAAAAGCATTCTATATTAATTTTTCGATTTTTGGGACCCGGGACGCCTGGTCACCTAACTCCCCTTCTATCCCTATGGGGGGGGACGGGGACATCGAAAACGCTCCCATCGCTGCCGAGGCACGCTGCGGGGACTCTCCCTACCATCGCCCCATGCTTCCTTTGAAGAATATATGACGTTTTTCAATTTTCACCGACATTTGAAAATCAAAACTTCAGAACATTTCATAGTTATTCTCAATGGGTTGTCTAGGGGCACACATCTCTAAACTGGGGGAAATGCTCAAAATGATTAAAAAGAAAAACAATGCCCCCAGACCCGGGGGGCTGATAGCTGGGAGCCCCCTGAGCACAGCCCCGGTGTTAGTTTCTGGAGAAATGCCCCCGTTGATTTGTTATGATTTTTTTTCCGCCGGCCGCCTGGTCGCCCTAATGTAAAGTCAATGGGAGTGAGGAGATAGAATATTTTTCAAAGTTTTTCACTCGGCCGTCTGGTCCCCTGACTCGAAAATTTTAAAGTGCTCCCATCGGTCCCAGGGTAGGGTGGCTGATAGCTGGGAGCCCCCTGAGCACTGCCCCGGTGTTAGTTTCTGGAGAAATGCCCCCGTTGATTTGTTATGATTTTTTTTCCGCCGGCCGCCTGGTCGCCCTAATGCAAAGTCAATGGGAGTGAGGAGATAGAATATTTTTCAAAGTTTTTCACTCGGCCGTCTGGTCCCCTGACTCGAAAATTTTAAAGTGCTCCCATCGGTCCCAGGGTAGGGTGGCTGATAGCTGGGAGCCCCCTGAGCACTGCCCCGGTGTTAGTTTCTGGAGAAATGCCCCCGTTGATTTGTTATGATTTTTTTTCCGCCGGCCGCCTGGTCGCCCTAATGCAAAGTCAATGGGAGTGAGGAGATAGAATATTTTTCAAAGTTTTTCACTCGGCCGTCTGGTCCCCTGACTCGAAAATTTTAAAGTGCTCCCATCGGTCCCAGGGTAGGGTGGCTGATAGCTGGGAGCCCCCTGAGCACTGCCCCGGTGTTAGTTTCTGGAGAAATGCCCCCGTTGATTTGTTATGATCCGTAGTTGCCGGCCGGCCGCCCGGCATTGCTCTATCGGATGGAGCGTGGGCTGGCTATGGGAGATTTAGCGATTTTCGGAACCGGCCCCGATCGCCCCCCAAACCGGGTGGCCACGAGGTGGGACCCCCCTGAGCACTGCCCCGGTGTTAGTTTTCGGAGAAATGCCCCCGTTGATTTGTTACGATTATTTTTCGCCCAGGCGATGTGCCTTTTCATTTTGTTTTGCACTTTCCTTCATTCCTTGGTGCATGCTACCATCTAACGGACACATTTCGGTACTGCAGTTTGAAAGTAATTTCCCCGTCTAGGGATCTCTCAATGCCCTGGGCTGCGAAAGGAGGGCAAGGACACCCTATGTTCTCATGAGTGCAAAGCCCCCCCGGCTTCAAGGCATTCCAAAAGGAAAACCGGAGACACTGCTGTACACACACACACACACACACACACACACACACACACACACACACACACACACACACACACACACAGAGAGAGAGAGAGAGAGAGAGAGAGAGAGAGAGAGAGAGATAGAGAGAGAGTAGTCACACAGTGGAATAAACTCCCCAGCGATGTGGTAGAAGCTGAAAGTTGGGGAACATTGTGATGGTCTATATTTCTTGGCAGATAATAAAAGATGCTCTTATCATGCCTCCGTTGATGTGTTATGATCCATAGGTTGCCGGCCGCCCGGCATTGCTCTGATCGGATGGACCGTGGGCTGCCTATGGCAGAGTATGGGCGATTCTTCAGCCGGCCCCGATGGCCCCCCAAACCGGGTGGCCACGAGGTGGGACCCCCCTGAGCACTGCCCCGGTGTTAGTTTTCGGAGAAATGCCCCCGTTGATTTCTTATGATCCGTAGTTGCCGGCCGGCCGCCCGGCATTGCTCTATCGGATGGAGCGTGGGCTGGCTATGGGAGATTTAGCGATTTTCGGAACCGGCCCCGATCGCCCGTGGCCCACGAGGTGGGGACCCCCCCTGAGCAATGCCCCGGTGTTAGTTTTCGGAGAAATGCCCCCGTTGATTTGTTATGATCCGTAGTTGCCCGTGCCGGACCGCCCGGCATTGCTCTATCGGATGGAGCGTGGGCTGGCTATGGGAGATTTAGCGATTTTCGGAACCGGCCCCGATCGCCCCCCAAACCGGGTGGCCACGAGGTGGGACCCCCTGAGCACTGCCCCAGGTGTTAGTTTTCGGAGAAATGCCCCCGTTGATTTCTTATGATCCTGTAGTTGCCGGCCGGCCGCCCGGCATTGCTCTATCGGATGGAGCGTGGGCTGGCTATGGGAGATTTAGCGATTTTCGGACCGGCCCCGATCGCCCCCCAAACCGGGTGGCCACGAGGTGGGACCCCCTGAGCACTGCCCCGGTGTTAGTTTTCGGAGAAATGCCCCCGTTGATTTGTTATGATCCGTAGTTGCCGGCCGGCCGCCCGGCATTGCTCTATCGGATGGAGCGTGGGCTGGCTATGGGAGATTTAGCGATTTTCGGAACCGGCCCCGATCGCCCCCCAAACCGGGTGGCCACGAGGTGGGACCCCCCTGAGCACTGCCCCGGTGTTAGTTTTCGGAGAAAAATGCCCCCGTTGATTTGTTACGATTATTTTTCGCCCAGGCGATGTGCCTTTTCATTTTGTTTGCACTTTCCTTCATTCCTTGGTGCATGCTACCATCTAACGGACACATTTCGGTACTGCAGTTTGAAAGTAATTTCCCCGTCTAGGGATCTCTCAATGCCCTGGGCTGCGAAAGGAGGGCAAGGACACCCTATGTTCTCATGAGTGCAAAGCCCCCCCGGCTTCAAGGCATTCCAAAAGGAAAACCGGAGACACTGCTGTACACACACACACACACACACACACACACACACACACACACACACACACACACACACACACACACCAGAGAGAGAGAGAGAGAGAGAAGAGAGAGAGAGAGAGAGAGAGAGAGAGAGAGAGTAGTCACACAGTGGAATAAACTCCCCAGCGATGTGGTAGAAGCTGAAAGTTGGGGAACATTGTGATGGTCTATATTTCTTGGCAGATAATAAAAGATGCTCTTATCATGCCTCCGTTGATGTGTTATGATCCATAGGTTGCCGGCCGCCCGGCATTGCTCTGATCGGATGGACCGTGGGCTGCCTATGGCAGAGTATGGGCGATTCTTCAGCCGGCCCCGATGGCCCCCCAAACCGGGTGGCCACGAGGTGGGACCCCCCTGAGCACTGCCCCGGTGTTAGTTTTCGGAGAAATGCCCCCGTTGATTTCTTATGATCCGTAGTTGCCGGCCGGCCGCCCGGCATTGCTCTATCGGATGGAGCGTGGGCTGGCTATGGGAGATTTAGCGATTTTCGGAACCGGCCCCGATCGCCCCCCAAACCGGGTGGCCACGAGGTGGGACCCCCCTGAGCACTGCCCCGGTGTTAGTTTTCGGAGAAATGCCCCCGTTGATTTGTTATGATCCGTAGTTGCCGGCCGGCCGCCCGGCATTGCTCTATCGGATGGAGCGTGGGCTGGCTATGGGAGATTTAGCGATTTTCGGAACCGGCCCCGATCGCCCCCCAAACCGGGTGGCCACGAGGTGGGACCCCCCTGAGCACTGCCCCGGTGTTAGTTTTCGGAGAAATGCCCCCGTTGATTTCTTATGATCCGTAGTTGCCGGCCGGCCGCCCGGCATTGCTCTATCGGATGGAGCGTGGGCTGGCTATGGGAGATTTAGCGATTTTCGGAACCGGCCCCGATCGCCCCCCAAACCGGGTGGCCACGAGGTGGGACCCCCCTGAGCACTGCCCCGGTGTTAGTTTTCGGAGAAATGCCCCCGTTGATTTGTTATGATCCGTAGTTGCCGGCCGGCCGCCCGGCATTGCTCTATCGGATGGAGCGTGGGCTGGCTATGGGAGATTTAGCGATTTTCGGAACCGGCCCCGATCGCCCCCCAAACCGGGTGGCCACGAGGTGGGACCCCCCTGAGCACTGCCCCGGTGTTAGTTTTCGGAGAAATGCCCCCGTTGATTTGTTACGATTATTTTTCGCCCAGGCGATGTGCCTTTTCATTTTGTTTTGCACTTTCCTTCATTCCTTGGTGCATGCTGCCATCTAACGGACACATTTCGGTACTGCAGTTTGAAAGTAATTTCCCCGTCTAGGGATCTCTCTCTCGTCTAGGGACACTGCTGTACACACACACACACACACACACACACACACACACACACACACACACACACACACACACAGTGAGAGAGAGGGAGAGATAGAGAGAGAGAGAGGTGGAGAGGGAGAGAGAGGTGGAGATAGAGAGATGGAGATAGAGATGGAGATAGAGAGAGATGGAGATAGAGAGAGAGATGGAGATGGAGAGAGAGATGGTGATAGAGAGATAGAGATAGAGAGAGAGATGGTGATAGAGAGAGAGATGGTGATAGAGAGATGGAGATAGAGAGAGAGATGGTGATAGAGAGAGAGTCGTCACACTCTGGAACAAACTCCCCAGAAGCTGAAAGTTGGGGAACATTATGATGATCTTTATTTCTTGGCAGATAATAAATGATGATCTTACAGAGGGCGACTTACAACACCAGTGCAAACATACAGCGAAGGACAAGGCATCAATCGCGACAGAATCCCTTGAGTTAAAGCAGCAGATTCAGAATAACACACGTCAAAACAGACTGGAGACTAAAACGAGCACGAAAGGTGTCGAATATGTGGCCTCCTCTCGCTTGTAAACTCTCTCGTGTTCCTGTCGATGGGGTCGGCGGCTCGGGGCAGCGGCCTAGCAGCAGCAGGCAGGCCACCCGGCTGCCTGGGGCTGACCTCCGGGGCAGGCAGGCAGGCAGACCTCCAGGGCAGGCAGGCAGGCAGGCAGGCAGACCTCCAGGGCTAACAGGCTGACCTCCAGGGCTGGCAGGCTGACCTCCAGGGCTGGAAGGCAGGATGGCAGACCTCCAGGGCAGGCAGGCAGGCAGGCAGGCAGGCAGGCAGACCTCCAGGGCTGGCAGGGAGACCTCCAGGGCTGGCAGGCAGGCAGGCAGGGCTGTGTGGCTGGGGAGGGCAGGCTGGCAGGCAGGTAGGCCGTGCTGCTGCCAGGGCTGGAAGGCTGACCTCCAGGGCAGGCAGGCAGGCAGACCTCCAGGGCAGGCAGGCAGGTAGGCCGTGCTGCTGCCAGGGCTGGCAGGCTGACCTCCAGGGCAGGCAGGCAGGCAGGCAGACCTCCAGGGCTGGCAGGCTGACCTCCAGGGCAGGCAGGCAGGCAGGCAGGCAGACCTCCAGGGCTAACAGGCTGACCTCCAGGGCTGGCAGGCTGACCTCCAGGGCTGGAAGGCAGGATGGCAGACCTCCAGGGCAGGCAGGCAGGCAGGCAGGCAGGCAGGCAGACCTCCAGGGCTGGCAGGGAGACCTCCAGGGCTGGCAGGCAGGCAGGCAGGGCTGTGTGGCTGGGGAGGGCAGGCTGGCAGGCAGGTAGGCCGTGCTGCTGCCAGGGCTGGAAGGCTGACCTCCAGGGCAGGCAGGCAGGCAGACCTCGAGGGCAGGCAGGCAGGTAGGCCGTGCTGCTACCAGGGCAGGCAGGCAGACCTCCAGGGCTAACAGGCTGACCTCCAGGGCAGGCAGTGCTGCTACCAGGGCTGGATAGCAGACCTCCAGGGCTGGATAGCAGACCTCCAGGGCAGGCAGTGCTGCTACCAGGGCTGGATAGCAGACCTCCAGGGCTAACAGGCAGACCTCCAGGGCAGGCAGTGCTGCTACCAGGGCTGGATAGCAGACCTCCAGGGCTAACAGGCAGACCTCCAGGGCTGGAAGGCAGGCAGTGCTGCTACCAGGGCAGGCAGGCTGTCCTCCAGGGCTGGAAGGCAGACCTCCAGGGCAGGCAGGCAGACCTCCAGGGCAGGCAGTGCTGCTACCAGGGCTGGATAGCAGACCTCCAGGGCTAACAGGCAGACCTCCAGGGCTGGAAGGCAGGCAGTGCTGCTACCAGGGCAGGCAGGCTGTCCTCCAGGGCTGGAAGGCAGACCTCCAGGGCAGGCAGGCAGACCTCCAGGGCAGGCAGTGCTGCTACCAGGGCTGGATAGCAGACCTCCAGGGCTAACAGGCAGACCTCCAGGGCTGGCAGTGCTGCTACCAGGGCTGGATAGCAGACCTCCAGGGCTGGATAGCAGACCTCCAGGGCTAACAGGCAGACCTCCAGGGCTGGCAGGCTGACCTCCAGGGCAGGCAGGCAGGCAGGCAGACCTCCAGGGCTGGATAGCTGACCTCCAGGGCTGGATAGCAGACCTCCAGGGCTAACAGGCTGACCTCCAGGGCTAACAGGCAGACCTCCAGGGCAGGCAGGCAGACCTCCAGGGCAGGCAGTGCTGCTACCAGGGCTGGATAGCAGACCTCCAGGGCTAACAGGCAGACCTCCAGGGCTGGCAGTGCTGCTACCAGGGCTGGATAGCAGACCTCCAGGGCTGGATAGCAGACCTCCAGGGCTAACAGGCAGACCTCCAGGGCAGGCAGGCAGACCTCCAGGGCAGGCAGTGCTGCTACCAGGGCTGGATAGCAGACCTCCAGGGCTAACAGGCAGACCTCCAGGGCTGGAAGGCAGGCAGTGCTGCTACCAGGGCAGGCAGGCTGTCCTCCAGGGCTGGATAGCAGACCTCCAGGGCAGGCAGTGCTGCTACCAGGGCAGGCAGGCTGTCCTCCAGGGCTGGATGGCAGGCAGGCAGACCTCCAGGGATGGATAGCAGACCTCCAGGGCTGGAAGGCAGGCAGGCAGACCTCCAGGGCAGGCAGTGCTGCTACCAGGGCTGGATAGCAGACCTCCAGGGCTAACAGGCAGACCTCCAGGGCTGGAAGGCAGGCAGTGCTGCTACCAGGGCAGGCAGGCTGTCCTCCAGGGCTAACAGGCAGACCTCCAGGGCAGGCAGTGCTGCTACCAGGGCTGGATAGCAGACCTCCAGGGCTGGATAGCAGACCTCCAGGGCTAACAGGCAGACCTCCAGGGCAGGCAGTGCTGCTACCAGGGCTGGATAGCAGACCTCCAGGGCTGGATAGCAGACCTCCAGGGCTAACAGGCAGACCTCCAGGGCTGGCAGGCTGACCTCCAGGGCAGGCAGGCAGGCAGGCAGACCTCCAGGGCTGGATAGCTGACCTCCAGGGCTGGATAGCAGACCTCCAGGGCTAACAGGCTGACCTCCAGGGCTGGCAGTGCTGCTACCAGGGCTGGATAGCAGACCTCCAGGGCTGGATAGCAGACCTCCAGGGCTAACAGGCAGACCTCCAGGGCAGGCAGGCAGACCTCCAGGGCAGGCAGGCAGACCTCCAGGGCAGGCAGTGCTGCTACCAGGGCTGGATAGCAGACCTCCAGGGCTAACAGGCAGACCTCCAGGGCTGGCAGTGCTGCTACCAGGGCTGGATAGCAGACCTCCAGGGCTGGATAGCAGACCTCCAGGGCTAACAGGCAGACCTCCAGGGCAGGCAGGCAGACCTCCAGGGCAGGCAGTGCTGCTACCAGGGCTGGATAGCAGACCTCCAGGGCTAACAGGCAGACCTCCAGGGCTGGAAGGCAGGCAGTGCTGCTACCAGGGCAGGCAGGCTGTCCTCCAGGGCTGGATAGCAGACCTCCAGGGCAGGCAGTGCTGCTACCAGGGCAGGCAGGCTGTCCTCCAGGGCTGGATGGCAGGCAGGCAGACCTCCAGGGATGGATAGCAGACCTCCAGGGCTGGAAGGCAGGCAGGCAGACCTCCAGGGCAGGCAGTGCTGCTACCAGGGCTGGATAGCAGACCTCCAGGGCTAACAGGCAGACCTCCAGGGCTGGAAGGCAGGCAGTGCTGCTACCAGGGCAGGCAGGCTGTCCTCCAGGGCTAACAGGCAGACCTCCAGGGCAGGCAGTGCTGCTACCAGGGCTGGATAGCAGACCTCCAGGGCTGGATAGCAGACCTCCAGGGCTAACAGGCAGACCTCCAGGGCAGGCAGTGCTGCTACCAGGGCTGGATAGCAGACCTCCAGGGCTGGATAGCAGACCTCCAGGGCTAACAGGCAGACCTCCAGGGCTGGCAGGCTGACCTCCAGGGCAGGCAGGCAGGCAGGCAGACCTCCAGGGCTGGATAGCTGACCTCCAGGGCTGGATAGCAGACCTCCAGGGCTAACAGGCTGACCTCCAGGGCAGGCAGTGCTGCTACCAGGGCTGGATAGCAGACCTCCAGGGCTGGATAGCAGACCTCCAGGGCTAACAGGCAGACCTCCAGGGCTGGCAGGCTGACCTCCAGGGCAGGCAGGCAGGCAGGCAGACCTCCAGGGCTGGATAGCTGACCTCCAGGGCTGGATAGCAGACCTCCAGGGCTAACAGGCTGACCTCCAGGGCTAACAGGCAGACCTCCAGGGCAGGCAGGCAGACCTCCAGGGCAGGCAGTGCTGCTACCAGGGCTGGATAGCAGACCTCCAGGGCTAACAGGCAGACCTCCAGGGCTGGCAGTGCTGCTACCAGGGCTGGATAGCAGACCTCCAGGGCTGGATAGCAGACCTCCAGGGCTAACAGGCAGACCTCCAGGGCAGGCAGGCAGACCTCCAGGGCTGGATAGCTGACCTCCAGGGCTGGATAGCAGACCTCCAGGGCTAACAGGCTGACCTCCAGGGCTAACAGGCAGACCTCCAGGGCAGGCAGGCAGGCAGGCAGACCTCCAGGGCTGGATAGCTGACCTCCAGGGCTGGATAGCAGACCTCCAGGGCTAACAGGCTGACCTCCAGGGCTAACAGGCAGACCTCCAGGGCAGGCAGGCAGACCTCCAGGGCAGGCAGTGCTGCTACCAGGGCTGGATAGCAGACCTCCAGGGCTAACAGGCAGACCTCCAGGGCTGGAAGGCAGGCAGTGCTGCTACCAGGGCAGGCAGGCTGTCCTCCAGGGCTGGAAGGCAGACCTCCAGGGCAGGCAGGCAGACCTCCAGGGCAGGCAGTGCTGCTACCAGGGCTGGATAGCAGACCTCCAGGGCTGGAAGGCAGGCAGGCAGACCTCCAGGGCAGGCAGTGCTGCTACCAGGGCTGGATAGCAGACCTCCAGGGCTGGATAGCTGACCTCCAGGGCTGGCAGTGCTGCTACCAGGGCTGGATAGCAGACCTCCAGGGCTGGATAGCAGACCTCCAGGGCTAACAGGCAGACCTCCAGGGCTGGCAGGCTGACCTCCAGGGCAGGCAGGCAGGCAGGCAGACCTCCAGGGCTGGATAGCTGACCTCCAGGGCTGGATAGCAGACCTCCAGGGCTAACAGGCTGACCTCCAGGGCTAACAGGCAGACCTCCAGGGCAGGCAGGCAGACCTCCAGGGCAGGCAGTGCTGCTACCAGGGCTGGATAGCAGACCTCCAGGGCTAACAGGCAGACCTCCAGGGCTGGAAGGCAGGCAGTGCTGCTACCAGGGCAGGCAGGCTGTCCTCCAGGGCTGGAAGGCAGACCTCCAGGGCTGGCAGGCTGACCTCCAGGGCAGGCAGGCCGGGCCCCCGGTGCTGCATCTCGGCCGCTGCCTGGGGCGGACCGGCCCGGGTGCCCTTGCGCTTTTTCGACACCAGGGGGCAGTTGGGTGCCATTCCGTCCCTCGTGTGGCGAAATGGCGGTACTGCACCTCCGCCTTTTTGCTGGAGAAAGTCCGCAGTCGGGACAATGCGCCACACGGTCCGTCGGCAGGAGGCCCGGGCCCGGGCACAACTCCCCGGTGGGGACGGACGCCGGGCTGGAGCTTCCCTTCAGCACACACACTCACTCACTCACTGACCGACCGACTGACTGCAGGAAAGGCTCCCGGCTCCCAGCGCTCAGTCAGCAGGCCTACTCCTCCCCGGTGGGGACGGACGCCGGGCTGGAGCTTCCCTTCAGCACACACACTCACTCACTCACTGACCGACCGACTGACTGCAGGAAAGGCTCCCGGCTCCCAGCGCTCAGTCAGCAGGCCTACTCCTCCCCGGTGGGGACGGACGCCGGGCTGGAGCTTCCCTTCAGCACACACACTCACTCACTCACTGACCGACCGACTGACTGCAGGAAAGGCTCCCGGCTCCCAGCGCTCAGTCAGCAGGCCTACTCCTCC
>NW_027102700.1:0-178273 GCF_036373705.1 Amia ocellicauda
GCAGCCACTTAGCAGGTGTAGCAATAGAAGCTCAGCCTGGGGAGACTGGATTTAGCATTTCCTCTCCATTTTGATAAGTATCCATAATCATTTCTGCAAAATACTTCTATGATACCTATGTATGTTTTTTACTTGTACTATATTATACTATCAAGTATCAGTGTACACATACAATGTGACCTGTTACATTAATACAGAGGCCACGGAAGGCCAGATCAGTAATAGCCACTGTCCCCTGATATTACACTTTTTTACAATCACTTTGGCACTCATTTCAGAACCTTGATGTCATTTTTCAAAACTCTAGACACAAAACTCACACCCGATGATCAAAATGCACATTTTTCAATTGCTTGGATACAATACACATCAACCTCAGATCATTTGTTCATTGAACTAAAATGATACAACTTAACGTCAAAGTATTACCATTTCAAAATGCAATTCACACATTACATCTGAGATCACTGTCTATTCATTTCATTACAAAGATCTAACTATCAATTGATACAGCTGCTCAAAATGATAAGTGACTGTTGCATTACTCTTAATTCATAGTTTTATGGAAACTGACGAACAGTATTCCATGTTTCGATCATGAAAGTTTCAGGATAATGAGATCCATTGACACCAATAACCGAGGAGCATGAACCAGTTGGACTACATTATCTATGGATGTAATATTTCATCATCATTCATCATCATGTAGCACTTTTCCACACCATGTTTTCAGTGTGGAAGGAAAGTTAGAAATTCTTTCTCTAATACCTGTTTTTCTCTCTTGTATACTTAAGAAAGATAAGGTCAAGCTAGAAGGTCAGGCCAGAAGGTAGTTTGATTTCTGCTTGTTATTTACGATGAGAATCTTGGAGACAATGTCAAACAGTATGATTGAAGTGCCTGCTCCCTAATCCATGTGTTGATCTATGAACTCTGTCCTATAATGATATAAATTCTGCTTAGCTAACTTTTAAGATAACATAGTAATGACTTTCTGATTATAACCAGCTCTTTGATTTTTGTGTATAAAAGCTCCGACTGTTAAAATGAAGGCAGAGCGACTTTGGGATCTTCTTGAGTCACTGTTCCTCTCCACGCTGCGTGTATTAAAGGCATTGCAACTAACGCTCCAACCTGGTTGAAGATGATTGTTCTTCCACATCAGATTTGACATTACTGTATGTATGCAGGCCCTTGTAATTGCTTTTCCAATACTGCCAACTGGTTATTGATGATTGATTTCACATTGTGGTACGAGTATCGAGTGAAATGAGTGCTATCCACCCGAGCAACACAGTGATAACATGGAGCCGGCAGGTGATCCAGGTCACAATAGAGGTCAAGCAGTGGGAGGAGGAAGACGTGGTGGTCAAAGGAATGGAAGGGGACATGCACCCCTTCTGAGAGGTGGTCGTGGGCCTCGTCATAGAGGAGGGCTTAGGCCTCACCAGAGAGGCAGCCATG
This sequence comes from Amia ocellicauda, assembly GCF_036373705.1. Taxonomy (NCBI): domain Eukaryota; kingdom Metazoa; phylum Chordata; class Actinopteri; order Amiiformes; family Amiidae; genus Amia; species Amia ocellicauda. The sequence continues at coordinate 1,465 of NW_027102700.1, forward strand.
GGCCTCATTTGAGAGGTGTTGGGGGAACGTGGTAGAGGACAAGGCCACGGACCAGACAGCGGCAGCAACAGCAAATAGTGTCCAGTGAAATCCGAGAAATAGTTGTAGAACATGTTGTAAATCATGGCATGACCATGACTGAGGCAGCTACAATGATTCAATCAAACCTCAGAATCAACTCAGGATCAACTGTGGCCTCAATCATCAGAAATGTCCGTACTGAGAAGCGGCAAGTCTTCAGCATGCACTAAACATTAGGCTACTCTCAATTGTCAAATGACTGTATACTGCATACCAATGTGTAGCACAGAGTATAGTGTGCCTTTTGAAAGAAATGCAGACAGAGTGAAGCAGCTGATGACTGAGTATGTTCAGGTATGTTCAGTTTCAAAATGCCTCTTGTGAAAAATGGTTGTGAGAACCTGAACCTGAACACAGGGCTGATGGAAATTCAGAAGTACAGTAATCAATCCTTTGTTTTACACTAAGCCAGGTGAGGAACACTGCAGTTGACATTTTACTGTAGTTTTGTTCTTTTTTGTAGCTAATTATTGTTGCATGGCTTCAAAGAAACCTATGGTGTGATTTGATTGTATTGCATCAATACATTTCAGATTTTGTTCAATGATTCCACTGTGTCTGTAGTATTCTCTCTACTAGTCCTTTTACAGTGATGTATTTATGTGTAGTACCATAATGAAACATGAATCACATATTTTGTACTACAATATTTAATGATTGTACGAACAACTACACAGTGAAACTATCGGTATCTTCTGTGTTACTATGTTACTATGGTATTTCATGATAAATGAGTTATTTGAACCAACAAGTCTGCAAGTGCTAGGTTTCTTTAAAGATATGAATGCACAATGCAATGTTTTGAACATTGGACAGCCTGTGTTACAAGTGATGACCGTTTTGAGTTTTGTGTCTAGAGTTTTGAAAAATGACATCAAGGTTCTGAAATTAGTGACAAAGTGATTGTAAAAAACTGTATATTCATCCTATTTAATGTGCTCTTTTAAAATGTACTTTTCTTTTTTATGTTGCCATTTCTGTTCTACCAATGTTTCAGTTGTTAGCCAAAGATTGACAGAGTACATCCCATACACACAGGCCAGACAGCAAAGATTTCTTTTTGAAATTCAATTACAAATGCTGCATGAACTCATCAATACGATTAGAGCTCCTGAAAGCAATATAACTAACTCACTCTACAGCATCTCATTAGCAGTGAAAAGAAACCAAGAAAGTTGGGACAGTCGACTGTTTACCACTATGTAACATCACCTTTTCTTTTAATAACACTTATTAAGCACTTGGGCACTGAAGACACCACTTGGTTAAGTTTAGCAAGCGGGATTTTCCCCCATTCATCCATTATGCATTTCCTCAGCTGCGCAACTGCACAGGGCCTTCGTTGTCTTAATTTGCACTTCATAGTGCGCCACACATTCTCAATTCGGAGACAGGTCAGGACTGCAGGCAGGCCATGCTAGCACCCGCACTCTCTGCCTATGCAACCATGCGCTTGAAATCTGGGCAGAATGTGGTTTGGCGTTATCCTGCTGAAAAATGCAGGTACATCCCTGGAAAAGACGATGTCTGGATGGCAGCATATGTTGCTCCAAAATGTGTACATCTCTTTCTGCAAAAATGGTGCCCTCACAGATGTGCGAGTTACATGACAGACACTCATACACACTGTCACACCCATACACACACAAACACACACTTTCACAGACAGACACACGCACACACACACACACACACACACACTTTCACAGACAGACAGACAGACACACACACTTTCACACACAATCACTTTCACAGACAGACACACACACACACTTTCACACAGAGACAGACACACACACACTTACATACATACATACATACATACATACAGTGAGGGAAAAAAGTATTTGATCCCCTGCTGATTTTGTACGTTTGCCCACTGACAAAGAAATGATCAGTCTATAATTTTAATGGTAGGTGTATTTTAGCAGTGAGAGACAGAATAACAACAAGAAAATCCAGAAAAACGCATTTCAAAAAAGTTATAAATTGATTTGCATGTTAATGAGGGAAATAAGTATTTGATCCCCTATCAATCAGCAAGATTTCTGGCTCCCAGGTGTCTTTCATACAGGTAACGAGCTGAGATTAGGAGCACTCTCTTAAAGGGAGTGCTCCTAATCTCAGCTCGTTACCTGTATAAAAGACACTTGTCCACAGAAGCAATCAATCAATCAGATTCCAAACTCTCCACCATGGCCAAAGAGCTGTCCAAGGATGTCAGGGACAAGATTGTAGACCTACACAAGGCTGGAATGGGCTACAAGACCATCACCAAGCAGCTTGGTGAGAAGGTGACAACAGTTGGTGCGATTATTCGCAAATGGAAGAAACACAAAATAACTGTCAGTCTCCCTCAGTCTGGGGCTCCATGCAAGATCTCACCTCGTGGAGTTTCAATGATCATGAGAACGGTGAGGAATCAGCCCAGAACTACATGGGAGGATCTTGTTAATGATCTCAAGGTAGCTGGGACCATAGTCACCAAGAAAACAATTGGTAACACACCATGCCGTGAAGGACTGAAATCCTGCAGCGCCCGCAAGGTCCCCCTGCTCAAGAAAGCACATGTACAGACCCGTCTGAAGTTTGCCAATGAACATCTGAATGATTCAGAGGAGAACTGGGTGAAAGTGGTCTCAGATGAGACCAAAATCAAGCTCTTTGCCATCAACTCAACTCGCCGTGTTTGGAGGAGGAGGAATGACCCCAAGAACACCATTCCCACCATCAAACATGGAGGTGGAAACATTATGCTTTGGGGCTGTTTTTCTGCTAAGGGGACAGGACAACTGCACCGCATCAAAGGGACGATGGACGGGGCCATGTACTGTCAAATCATGGGTGAGAACCCTAAGCCAGGGCATTGAAAATGGGTCAAATACTTATTTCCCTCATTAACATGCAAATCAATTTATAACTTTTTTGAAATGCATTTTTCTGGATTTTCTTGTTGTTATTCTGTCTCTCACTGCTAAAATACACCTACCATTAAAATTATAGACTGATCATTTCTTTGTCAGTGGGCAAACGTACAAAATCAGCAGGGGATCAATTACTTTTTTCCCCCACTGTACATACATATATATGGAAAAGAAACATTACAAGTATAAATCACAATAAGATGTAATAAAGTACAGATAAACAAAGTGTAATAAAATGTGATCTGTTTGAAAATGCAGGGACGTCACTGGAAAAGATGATGTCTGGATGGCAGCATATGTTGCTCCAAAATGTGTACATCTCTTCTGCAAAAATGGTGCCCTCACAGATGTGCGAGTTACATGACAGACAGACAGACAGACACTCACACACACTGTCACACCCACACACACACTTTCACAGAGAGACATATACACACACACACACACACACACACACACTTTCACACAGAGACAGGCACACACACACACACACACACACACACACATACATACATACATATGGAAAAGAAACAATACTTTTATAAATCACAATAAGATGTAATAAAGTACAGAAAAACTAAATGTAAGAAAATGTGATCTTTAATACACACAAATATGTATGGCTGGTCGGATGCGTCTTGGACTCGGGTTCCTCTTCATTACGTATAACGCTTTTGCCTTTTGCTAAAGCTTTCCGTGGAGGGGATCGTGGGTGAGTTTGTACCATTCTTGGGGGGCTCTGCCTTGTTGGGGAGGAGCTGTGATCCAGGTGAACAGCAGATCGGGCATAGGTGGGCATGTGGGCAGAGGAGTAGGAAGGCCGGTCAAGCAAATAAGCTTGCTAAGGTACGCAGCAGCAGCAAGCAGCCCCCACATCCAGCCAGCCAGCCAGTCTGGCTGGCAGTGACTGAGTGGTTGACAGACGGCAAGCAACGGAATGTACGTGCTCTGTGATGTCATAGCAGTCAGCTGAGAGAGGCTCGTGATGTCATCGCTGAGCTGGCTGGCTGGCTGGCTCTGTGTGTGTGTGTGTCTGTGTCTGTCTGTTTTTCTGTTTGTCAGTCTGTCTGTCTGTCTCTCTCTCTCTCTCTCTCTCTCTCTCCCTCTCAATTCAATTCATTTGTATTGTCAAAGCAATTGGACATACATACATACATACATACATATATGTAGCGTAAGGTACACTTATACATTTCAATTAAAGAAGTGAATTCATAGTATCACCTTATCACGAATCCTGGAGTCTTGTAGAACTCAATTTCTGTAATAATTGGACGCAGACACCAATTCCAAAGATATAAATTGTCAAATTTATTTAAAAACAAAGACTAAATGTAGCACTACACTAATTATACAAAAGGGAAAAACTAATTAAAATTCAACTCTAGATCAACAAATCAAAGACAAATCACTTCCGTGACCAAATCAAAGACCATGGGATCCCATAGGATAACACACAAATCGTTAAACAAAAAAGGTTATAAACACATTGACTACAATACCGGTTAGTAATTCTAGGAATCACTAAGAAACAGTTGAAAGTGCTAAATTGCAGTTTCAGAAGATGAAAAAAAACTGTAACTGATGGGATATGTAGTACTTTATACTCGAGTGGTCTATGCGATTACACCCTGTTGGTGTTATTAAGAACGCCAAGTACCAGAATGCAGAGCGGGACTGTTTTTTGTGCCGTGACTTGTCGGGGGAAAAAGGCGCAGAAAAAACGGACGAGAAGGTGAAGGTAGTATGGCGGTGATGCACGCGTTGGTGAAGTGGGAAAGCGGGGTCGACAAAGACTCTTACAGCGTGATTCCCACTGCTTGCTTTCGCAATTTTGATTTATTCAGCATTGCTGATGATGACGAAGAGACGACTCGAAACTTCAGAGCAGAGTGGAGAGACACGAACAAACCTCCAAAAGGTGGATGGCCTGTCCATGAAGCGCAGATCATTATGACTGGTAACAATGTTTATTTAAAAAAAAAACATTAAAGTCTTTACATGCTATTTGATATATACAATCACAGTATATTTGAAATGAATGTTTAAGTTATTAATGTGTTGTACTTCTAACATACTCTTATAACATGGTAGGTGGTGGTGAGGGCGCTAAAAACTCGTCATACTTGACTGGCATTTGTAAGAACGATTTATTGTGTGTTGTGCTTTACAATAAAATCCCCCAAATCACAAAATAAATTAAACCAGATATAATTTAACTTCAGTTTTGATTCAGTGTTGGCTGTTCATCTTAATTTGTATGGTCAAAGCACAGTATTTTTATGACAAATAAATATAATCCCCAAATATCTGTGGACATAATGCAGGGTTTTATTTATTTTATTTTTATTTTAGGAAAAGAAGGCGAACTAAGAAGAAAACTTAATGACCTAACAAAAATGCCCTGTCCTAAAATGAAGAGAGTACCTAAACCAAACAAAAAACTTCAAATTTCAGATGATAGTGACCTTGATGAACCACAGTTACCGGTGAGATAATTACTGCAAATATTAAATAAATGTATTGCAGGATTGTTTTTTTTTTTAATCATATTCATATATATATATATATTTTCATTTTAAACTCTTTTCCTCTCTGAATACAGCACAAAATAAGAAAGAAAACCGATGGAGCTTCAAGAATTAGATCCCGTCATATTCTACAGACATTTAAAGAGTCCAGTGAAGTTGAGCTACAGCAAAAAGTTAAGCAGCTCGAAAAGGAAAACACAAGACTTAAAAATGAAAACCAATGTCTTCGAAACCGTATGGTTGATGGTAAGTTTTTTTATTTATAGCAAATAATTCCTTACCTTGATAAATGTTATTCTTCAGTAATTTAGATTCCAGAGTAATGTATTATAGTTGATCATACTGAAGTAATCTAGAACCACAATACAGACTCTTAATGTGCACTGTCTAATAGTTTAATAATACTGATTATTAAATAAAGTTTTTCAACATAACTTCATAATCCTACATGAATGACTATATGCATTACATTAGACCTGGAAATTCTTGTATTTTATCTTTTTTATTTTTTTTGTAGCTAATGTTAATGACCCACAAAAAGGTCAGTTTGCCAATAACATAGAGCAAGTCTCTCAAGTATAATTGCAGGCATTGATGGTTTTGTTTTCACTTTGCATTAAATATATTACTAGAAATGATTATCATTTAATACTAAGGTTTTTTTCTCCAGAGATTCCAGACCTTTTGGACAATCTGAAAAAAATTGTAACAAAAGCCACATTTATCAGCAATGAAGACAAAAGTGTGTCACCATCAAGTGGTTCTGACAGCCCCACAGCAAATTGTTCTGAATCTGACAAAGAATCACCAAAACAGGTATAACACTCTTGGTCTACAATATTACAAAGACAAGGTAAAAATATATATATTGAAAACAAATATTGGTTGTAAACAATCTAATGATGCTACATTATCAGTTATATTCATAGTTATAGTTGATAATAAGAATGTAATTGAATTATGGGTGTCACAGATTCACTGACTTTATTATGTCTGTAAATTAATAAACTTAGAATTGAGACATACTGTGGTCTTTAATAACACATTTCTGTAACAAAATCACAGCCTTACTGATAATGTATTCCACTTAACATTATATAAGAATAGTTTGGGGATAAACTTGTTTTTTATTTACCATTGTCTTTTAGGTGGAAATATTCCCAGGCACTGGAGTTTACATTGACAAACTGTCCTGGATCCTTGCAGAGAGGTGCAGCACGAATACGTCATATGCAAGAACCCTGACGGTTGCTGTCTTTGACTTTCCAACATTATTAAAGAGCAATCTTCGTGGTGGTGGCAGCAAGAGAGATCCAACTTCGGAGAAAAAGACACCTCTGGATCGCTTAAAGGTGGAAGCCATATATGGTATGTAAATGCTGTTGTACAAAATTTCTAACTCTCCTTTTTAACTGTATAGAACACAAAGGGTTAGCATTTGAAATGTTCCTTTGGCCTTTGTTTTAGTTTCAGAGACTAGAGTTAATTTATTAATAAATAATAATACCTTACATGTAGCAGCTGGAAAGATCCCAAAGTGCTCTACAGACTCACTTCACCCACCACCCTCTGGGGTGCAGCCATTTTGTACCAGCAGATTACTACACAGCAGTAAAGGTGGAGTCATAACAAATTTGTTAGACCTGATTGAGGGAAGCCTGACTTAGAATTCAGCCACGTCACTCTTTCAACAACACCTTGTAAATCACCTTGGATTAATGCTTCAGACATATTAATACATAATAATAATGAATAGTGCCATGGGATCCTTGACAATATAAACTTTCATGTCTCATTTAAATTTGACTTTTGAGCAAATACTTCACATTTCAGTCCAGTTGTGCCACATCAATGTAATGCTTAAGCAAGGTATTAATGGAGAAAAGACTGCCTTTGCATAGCTGCTTCGCCAAGTACAGATTTTACTATGAACTAGTGTAAGACAAGTTTAAGAGCATACACCAAAACGTTTAAATACACCCACACACAAAAATGTTGATTTATTGTGGCAATATGTAACTAATGAACCCTTCTCAAAGATATGTGGTATGTTTATTAAAAGATTTTTATATATCTATGTGCAAGTCATTAAATCTATGTGATACATGTTTTTTAGGGGCTACCTTGAAAAAATTGCCCAGTACCCCAAAGAGTGTAATTGGTGGTGCAATTAACAGCAAGATAAATGAACTACGACACAGAATGAAACCAGAGTGAAGATTTGAAGAACCAGATCTGTATTTTTTGTTTTGTTTTCAACAGGGTTGGGGTCAATTCCAATTCAATTTTTAATTCCCTTTTCAATTCAATTCCAATAAAGAATATTATGTGAATGCAAAAAGTAATTGCAATTTTGAATTGATTTGTAGGAGGAATTGGAATTGAAAAACAGGAATTGACCCCAACCATGGTTTTCAGTGAGTGTTGTACAAATTGATAGGTCAGGGTTTCTGTAAAAACTTAATAGAGGCCAGCAGGCGTGCACAATCTGGGAAAAACTGCTCCACTACAACAGACCTCTTTCCCTTCGTTTTCTCTAAAAACCTCCTGATATCCTTCACTGCAGCTCTGACTCACCGAGGACGAGGAGGCGAGAGAGGAATCCGTGAAGCCGCCCTCACTGTCACTCCGAGCCGCGATGCTCCAGCGTGTAGCCGGACCTTTCCCCACCAAGCCGCTCGCTACCCCAGCTTCACTACTGTGCCACCACTTCTTTTACTGCCACTATTTACCAACACCGTCCGTGCTCCCTCCCAGCACCTTCTTAGTGCGTTTTTTCCACCCGGCGCCTCGGCTTGTACCGCCGAGCCTGGCCCTGCCTCCTCCTCGGCTACACCCTGTGTGTCTGTCCGCCCGTCTGCTGGCTGCTGAGGTTGTTCCTCGTCACTAACCAGCGCCCCGTGCACCGCCTCAACACCATCTCCCCCCGGCGTCTCGGTCGTCACTATCCCCCGCTGCCTCGACCCCGTCCCCCAGCTGTGCGTCATCGCCTCCGGGCAGCTCTTCCCCCGTCACGGCATCAGTGGTACCATCGGTCCGACCGGCGACTGTCTCCTCCGCCGGGGCTCGATCTCTGTCTGCCCGCTGCATCTGTGGCTGCGGGCCGGTGTCTCTATTCCTCCCCGCGTCGCCCCGCTCCTCCTCCCGCTCCCTGTCCTGCTCGGGACAGTTCCTCACGACATGCCCCTCGCTCCCACACCTGAAACACTTCATGGACTCCGAAGTAGCGAACACGACGTAGTCGGTATTGTCGATCTTAAATTTAAAAATGACATTAAGATCCTCATTGATGTTATTGAGGATCATATACAGCTGCCTTCGGAAGGACACGACGTGTTTCAGTTGCGGGGCTTTGCAGCCCAGCGGGACCCTCTTAATGCCGGACATCAGCTGCCCGAGCCGGTGCGGATGAACGGAGGGACGTTAGACAGCGTTACCTTCTGGGCAGGAGCAGCGAGCGGCAACACCGGGGTGAAAGTGTCGTCTAACACTGTGCCATTAGCCACTAGCTGATTGAGCAGATCAGTGGTTTTTAAGAAGATAACAATGGCAGCAGACTTGATATTTTCACACCCTGCTACCTCCCCAACCGCTAACACACACTGCTCTAGGGGGCAGAACTGCACCGGAGCGATCTTGACTCCATGGCGTCGGGTCAGTTTTTCAAAAGACGCATTCAGGGGGTCCGACCCCCCGACCCGGGAAGAACTACCGGTACTCCCCCCTCCCCTCCCCTGTTCCCCCACAATAAGAAAAGCACTGAAAACAGAAGACAAAATAAACAAACTGAAAAAAGTAAAGCAACAAAAAAACGCAGCCAAAGGACAGAGCTCTCAGCAGCACTCCCGCTCACTGCAGACCCCTCCCACACACTCCCAGCTGAGAGAGAGAGAGAGAGAGAGAGAGAGAGAGAGAGAGAGAGAGTTAGTGTCTGTCTGTCTCTCTCTCTGTAGATGCATCATAGGGAACATATGTAACAATCTCTCTTTTTGTTTACCAAAAATGAGAATGAACGTATTTCAAGTGGGTGTTGCCTTGGTTGGAAACGTTTTAAGATTATTTATGAAGTGTAAAGTGGATTTGTCTCAGTTCTCCGTAGTTTTCAATGTATGTGCCATTCAGTAGCGTTCATGTTACAGATGTGCCCTATGCAGTGGTAGGGTCAATAAAATGTCAGTAAAACTTTATTTTAGCAATTATGGAGGGGAAGAACTGCAAATAGAGGGTCCCCACTAATTATCTAACTTACCAACAAAGTTTCAAATTAGGTCTTGCGAAGCTGCCAAATAATGCTGTATAATCGTATGTGTCTTCATACACCGGCTGCTATAGTCTGATAGCTTTGATTATATATATATATTTTCTCGTGAACCACAAATGCTATTTGCTTGATTTTTACAGAGTATGTTATAAATACCATTCTTATGAAGCCTGACAAATTGTATGCTGTAATTATGAATATTTTCAAATCATTTGTTTGTTTTTCCTAACATGTTACAAATGTTCCCTATGTGAAAGATGCATTATATCTTAATAACGTCTAAACAATTAAAGATATACAGATTATTATTTTCGGTAAAGTTATAACACATTGCTATTAACTATGTGTGTCAGTAAAAGTTTAAAAAATCCTAACAATTTTTTATTGATCCTGCAAAATAAGTGTTTAGGGAACATTTGTAACATAGTTAGGGTTACCACTGGGTAAGGGTTACATCTTCAGCAGTAAGTTTATTCATGTTAATTATTCTCATCAATGTTAAAGAACAATAAGTTCTATCATGTGTGTCGATAAAATGCTGATATTCCATAACGTTTGCTTGTGTATTCTGCAAAACACATATTTAGGGAACATTTGTAACATTAGGGTTACGATTTGCCATAGACGCGGAATGAGTTTGATTGTGATGTTAAATGGGGTTTAAAGACGCAGTCGCCTCGGTGCTGATTACTATTGCTGTGTTTCTCCACTTCTACTCCATGCTTGGGAACGCCCACATCCAGTGACGTCAAAACCGGTGTAAAAGCGGGCCGGTTCAAAAAAGATCAGCTGGATCCCAGGCCGAGCAGCAGCTCCGGCTCCAGCACCGGCACCATGTCGCTGGAAAAGCGCTAAGTGAGCTCACAGTGAGCTCAGTGTAATGTCTGCTCTGGTGAGCTCACAGTGTGACCTAGTCGTGAGTTCACGTCTTCACTGGGTAGTCCTTGACAACTTAATTGACTCAATTCTTGGGCTTAATTGGTCAAAATGACCATTGGTTGAAGGTACTCAGGGACTGATGTGTAGAGAGACTTATTAAACCTGCAGGATTGTGGTTTTCCCAGAACAGAATTAACCAGTGTAGCGTTATGTTGGGTGTATTCTGATAAGAGCATTTTAGCTCTGAGCTGAAGCACTGATCTAAAGAAGACCTCTCCCCCCCAAATTTATCAGATTTCCTTAACTCATCAGCATGTGAACTGGTTTACATCAAAGTGACAGTCTTGGGAGGATGGCACCGAGAATGGGCCAAATAGCTTGGAATCCCTGCTGTGAGATGTCTGGGGAAGGGGGCCTGTAGGAAATAAAAACTCTTTGAAATGGACGAGAGCCGAAATCCCGACACAGAGCTACGAACCCGTGCCAACCGGCATTTCCAAAAGATGGCATGGATTGACATCAGTCATAAATCAAGCCCCCCTCCAATAGGACACTGGGGGCTGAAACCGAAATCCAATCTCAAGAACTCAGGGACCAATCACCTACTGATCTGACAGACTTTAAGGAACAGCGGACAGTCTTTCTCTCTCTCTTTCTCTCACCTGAACCAGAAACTCGCTGCCACAGCTCAACCTGTAGCTCTGTTGCCAGAACCGGAATCAGAAACCAACCAAGTCTTTGCCGGCAACAGAAGAGTTAAACTGGGAGAAGGAGATTGAGCCGTACGAAGAATTCTTTTAAAGGACTTTATTAAATAAATAACTTTACAGACCCACCTGATCAGTGGAGTTTTACAGCTGGACAATTGACTAAGTCGACTGAATACGAAAGTGTCAGTCATTTAAATAGCTATTTGAGTCTTAAGAAACTTGACCCTTGGAACAAACAGGGCCCTGCTTTCCTCAAAGACTTTGTCTTCAAGTAACTACGGTGGAACCCTGCTTACAAAGAAGATTTTGTGCACAACCTTGGAGCCTTCAAACCAGTGGAAAATCTGTTTGGAAAAGACTCTACATTCGCGAAACCCCAACTTCCAGGTGCATCGACTGAGTGGAAGTTCTTGGACAAAGCCGAACCGGACTGCCTTTGTTCCAAACCACACGGACCTCGTGCCGTGTGCTGTTATCTGAGCCCGAAGCCAGAGAGGCCTCTCTGCGACGAAGTTCAGATAAGTTTAACAGTTTGGAGTTTGTGATTCATGACATTTAAGAAATCAATTAGAAATGTTAATCTGTGATTCATAACTCTAGAATGTGTAATATCATTTAGTTTTCTTAAATATAAATGTGTGTTGCATTCAACTGTTTTGTTGATAATTTTAGAAATAAAATCTGTCAACGCCGAGAAATATCTTCTCATTCCTGTTTAACTGTTTAGTCTGAAATTGACACAAGTTAATAGACACCAGATTATAGGTGGCCCTGCCTATCCTTAATCATTGAATAATAATCAGTTAAGGGAAATTGTGGTAACAAGTAATGATAGGATCTTTCTCTGTACCTAAACGTTAATGAGACTGATATATATATATATATAACGAGAAGTTACCTGACATAAATACTAACCTGCGTAGTTATTTAATGTCTGACTAACAATACTAACGAGAGACTCACCTTCGTCTTACTAACCGGTATTGTAGTCAATGTGTTTATAACCTTTTTTGTTTAAAGATTTGTGTGTTATCATATGCGATCCCATGGTCTTTGATTTGGTCACGGAAGTGATTTGTCTTTGATTTGTTGATCTAGAGTTGAATTTTAATTAGTTTTTCCCTTTTGTATAATTAGTGTAGTGCTACATTTAGTCTTTGTTTTTGAATAAATTTGACAATTTATATCTGTCTGCGTCCAATTATTACAGAAATTGAGTTCTACAAGACTCCAGGATTCGTGATAAGGTAATACTATAAATTCACTTCTTTAATTGAAATTTATAAGTGTACCTTATACATAATGTATCTATTAAATTAACTGAACAATATGAAGCTTGTAACTATGTTTAATTAGTGCTGGTTTTACAGTTATAAATTGCTCAAATATTGTAAGAAAGACAATTTGACCGCCTGTTCTAAAGTGAAAGTTATATTCACATTAATGATTGCACTAATTCAGTGATATTTATGTTTATTGGCCTAGAATAAGGCAATAATTATGGCTAAACTGCCAACAACACAGTACTAAAGAGAATTGGACTCCCTGTTGTAAAGATTTACACTAGGGGTGTCCCGAAGCACAATACCTTATTCGGAAAGGCACGGATAATGGCTTCAAAACCAATAACGAATAATTTTGCCGAATAATATGCGGCTAAGGCTGAGACAGTCACAGCTTGTGTTTGATGGATAACAGGTGAGCCAGGGGATCATATCACGAAACTTAAATGTCTGAAATCACTAGGCAATAATGTCCGTGTGAAATGAATGTGTGTAAACTTTAGGAATGAAATGAGCGCAAATCAAATAGCAGCTCTCTGCGCTTCTCTCTGAAATCAGAGCTTTAACGGGGTGCTTGAATATGATTTCACTTTTCTAACTTTAGTTAGTGTGTAATGTTGCTGTTTGAGCATAAACAACATCTGCAAAGTTACGAAGCTCAAAGTTCAAAGCAAAGGGAGATATTTGCTGTTAAAGAAATCGTTTTTTAAGGACTACAACAAACGGCTGGGTTAGTGACATCACTAACCCTAGAATTGACATAAACCCCGTCCCCTGAACACAATTCAGAGATTATCAAGACAGAATATGCTAATCAATGAGTAGAAGATAACTAAACATAGTCCAGTTAACATAATAGATGGTGAGCTACATTACTACACACAAATAATATGGTTTGCTAAGTTGTTAATATGAAAGAATGTTGATCCTTCAAATGTTTAATACATGTTAAATAATGGGTAATATGTCCTTACTAATCAGAATTACTAGTGTACTTATGCTTAACTAATGCATCATTCTGGACTATTCAAATAAAGTGTTACCACAGTTCTTAATGACATGCATATTTTGGACATAGTCAGGTGCAAAAACAAGGTTACTTTGTTGTCGGTGTTTGCGCAGAGGTTGCGTATGTTTGCGCACAGATAGCGGATAATCGCTCGCACCTTGGAACCTATTTCCGGGAGCGCGTTGTTGAGCCACCAGGCTCTGTTTTGTGCGGATGGGCGGCCGGAGCGCGTTAAGGGTTTTCTGTTACAACTTGTCGTTAATAACTAATGATCTTCGCATGCAAGTCAATCAATCAAAACTAACTTGAGCTGGACAATAACTTTATTCTAGAGCTGCTGTAAAGCCAAAACAATCTCTGTCACTTTCATTTCTTATCACTGGAAAGCTGCTTTCAAACAATTCATATTGTTAAAAGCGCTATATAAATGAAGGTGATTGACTTCCCTTGCATAGACTTTTTGTCACTGCTGGTTTTACTGTTCTAAATAACAGTAGGACTTAGCCTAGATTTAATACCAGATTTCTTTGTTTTTTAAGTTCAAATGTATTATTATGTGAATTGGTACTTAAGTAAATGGTGTGTGATTATATGCATGACATTCATTCGGTGACAGTGGAATACAAACAGTCTTACCGGTGTATTCTCAACATCAGTTTCATCTGAATCCGTATATCCGTGTATCATAACAGCTTCACATTATTTATTGGCCCCGACAGTGTAAAAACAAATGAAATGCATTAGATAGGTCTACTTACTGCTCACAAACTTGATAGAGGCAGCGTACACTGGCCAGCCATGTTTTGGCTTTTTCCCTTTCTGCCATCCCACAGCAGCTGAACAGTCAGTTTGCGGGTATCCATCGTCATCCATCTTGGTGTCATCATATTTACGTATGGCTTCGGTTTCCACCTCGCTATACATCCCAGCATCCTCCCCACTGACCCATTGGACCACTGCAAACTTTCTCATCACACCTTGGGCTTTAGAAGAGTTTGGCTTTTAGTGAATTTAGATCACGGCTGTTTCATCAGATCTCACATGGGAAGGTCACAGTTTTGTGTCTTGTGAGTCTGATTGTAGCGTCATGGGCATCATTTTTGCTTTGTAAGACCAGTTTGCCAGACACAGACATAATGCTAGGCCAGCTAAATGTCAGCTGCATGCAAGTTAGCTGCAGATCTGTGAAAGATTAGTACAATCGATAATGAGGGCTGTCGATTTAACGCGGTAATCTGATTCATTAACGTTAGTTGTGAGAAACTAACGCGATTCAAATATTTTAACTCAATTAACCCACCCGCCCCTGACCAACGTAGGTAGATTTGTGTAATGAAATAGATTCAAAACTGAATCGCTTGACAGTAAAAAAAGTAAATGTAGTCTAATGTTAACGGTATAATACCCATTCAACATAAACCAACAAATACATGAATCCAGTTCACGTTACCTAAATACACGAAGCAAGGGCAATATCAAAGTTGTTGCTGGCTCAGTTAGCTCCTAGCAAGGTAACCTTAACTCTTGCAACTGTTGTCTTATTGAACAAACCAACTACTTTGCTTATAAATTACTAAATGAACCAACCTGAATCAACACAAATCCCTGAGTAATAATTACAACAAGATACAATTATTCTTTCCTTCGGGGTGACGTTAGAAATCCATGTTTAATCGATCTGAAACCTCTGTTGAAACTTAAAGCAACGGCCCGTGTTACCGCTGTCTGGCTGCTTCAATGAGTCAGTGATCTGGATTTCTATTGGATCCCGCGCAGCAGTTCAAACATCAACCAATCGGCATATTGTATGGTCTTATGGCCCTAATGCACTTGCCTACATGTAGCGATGTTTTCTATTATGCAAAATGGCGAAACGAAAATTGTGTTGCTTTAACAGTTGCCAAGAAGAAAGAATGATTCCTCGTCGTACTCGGACCAGGTGGAAAACAAGGCAAAACTTGTTTTTCCAGCAAAGTTTTGGTCATATTGATAATTTATAGGCCCTAGAAATGTGTGTATTAAATATGATAAACTATAATATATTCATAAATAGGCATTATACTTATTGTTGAACATAATTGTACAAATAATGTTTAGTTTAAGTTATGTTAAGTTTTAAGGTTTTAAAAATGTGTTTAAAATGTTGTAAAATGCATTGACAAACATATCTGAAGGCGAGTAGATTTCCCACTACAGCTGGTCATGTTGTTTTTAAATGCTGCCCGTGAACTGAACAATGAACGAAGTCACCATATCTAAATATTCACAACAAACACCCTTTCGACATGAAACCAAGAAATGAGAGCAATGCTTTCACTGCTCGCCATAGCGTCTCAATGTTAGTGTCCCTCAGCAGGATATGTCGCCCATTTTAGGTTTACAGGCATTCTATAAATTAGCAGCCTGGCATTAGTACTGTCAGTAAAATATTATGCATGGCTAATAATTTTATGTCATAATAATATATTCATCTGTAGCCTATGGAGATGGCTTCCATCTCAAGACACCAATATAAATCTAAGCACAACAGCAATGCTAAAATGTAATGTATTATTGTGTCTGTAAAAGTGAAAGGAGCATACAGGTAGATGGTGGGGTGGGTTGTGAACACTAGCTTTAATCTTGATGAACATCCTGGGAATTAATAACAGTCAAAACAGCTTGCCATATTGTTGAACAAGAATATCAACATTTAGAGTAAAACAGGTTTCTTTTGGTACACACTTTGCTTATGATCACTCAAATTTGGATTCTTTCCCATTTGTTACAGAATACCAACCAATCAAACCTGGTGTCTTCAGGTCCCTCAAATGACCATGTCACAGATGCCAGTTGGCTGAACATCCTCGCATTTTCCATGAAGCACAATGTAACAGAGGCTTTAATGGAGGACCTACTGAAGCTGTTAAGGTTATGTAGTGGGGATGCTGCAAGCATCCCAAGTAGCAAGTACATGCTAGAGAAGGAGTTTAAAGATTATGTAGACAAATCAGAATACCATCTGTGAGACAAAGTTTAGAGTTGGGTCAATTTTTTATTTGTATACCTTTGAGGAATCAACTTCAAGCTCTTTTGGAGAATGAGCCTATTCCAAATATTTACAATGACCAAAACAGATGGAATAACAGATTTTTCAGATGGGAAGTTGTACAAATATCTGAAATCAGTTAGTGATTCATTCTTTTCCCTGTCTTTCAATTGTGATGGAGTGCCAGTGTTCCAGTCATCTAAATACAGCATATGGCCCTTACTATGCTCTGTTAATGAATTACCCCCAGAGGAAAGAGATACAAATGTCATACTATGTGCCTTGTGGTTTGGGTCATCAAAACCACAAATGACTAGCTTCCTCAAACCTTTTGTGGAGGAATGCAAAAGTCTTGGACAAACAGGTCTTCAGTGGCAGGATCCAGTAGATCACTCAATCAAAACGACAAAGGTCTATGCATTATGTGCCATATGTGATGCTGTTGCACGACCTTTACTGCAAAATTTCAAGCAGTTTAATGGAGAGTATGGGTGTGGGCACTGTCTTCATCCAGGTGTTCCTTAGAGATCATGACACAACTGTGCAAATAGGTGAGATTGCCAAAAATAATGAACAGAGCATTTTGGGCATAAAAGGGCCATCTCCAATTGTGGACTTGCCAGATTTTGACCTGATCAATGGCATGGTCCCTGATTACATGCATTGTGTGTTGCTGGGGGTTTGCCGGCAAATAGCCACTTTATGGTTTGATTCCAAAAGCTATAGTAAACCATGGTATGTTGGTTTGAACACTGTAACAGTGGATGTAAATCTTTTAGCAATCAAGCCTCTAAGCATTTTTTCCAGAATCCCACGGTCTATTGTTGAGCTAAGGTTTTGGAAAGCTCACGAATGACAGAACTGGCTTTTATATTACAGTTTGCCAGTCCTGGAGGGGATACTTCCAAACAGGTATCTTTGCCACTGGGCTCTACTTGTGGAGGGTGTGAGCATTTTGCTAGGTTCAGACATTAGCCAAGAGGATATTGACCATGCTCATGAGGCTCTTGAGCTTTATGTTAAATCAGTTCAGTCTTTGTATGGCGAAGATCAGGTGACCTACAATATGCATTCACTTCTGCATTTGACTAAGAGTGTTGAGAATTTGGGTCCTCTCTGGGCCCAGTCTGCTTTCATGTTTGAGAGCTATAATGGCTACTTGCTCAAGCAAGTCAAAAGCAGTAATGCAGTGCCTCAGCAGCTTTGCAAAAGAGTAGCATGGTCTCGGGCATTGCCACGCATAGCTAAGGCCTGCTCATCCAATGATGTTTCACCTGAAATTAAATCATTCTACACAGAAATGACCTCTGGTAAACGTCATGTAAAGAATTATACTAGATATGACTTGCACTTGGAGTGCCAAAGATTAGGCCAGTGTCTGAAAATAATATGAATGCATTGCATGCATTGCTAGATGTACCTGGGACCTCTATTGGCAGGTACTACAACAGAATAGTTATCAACGGAGAGGTCATTCAAAGCCAAACATACACAAAGACAAAGAAAAGGAACAACTCGGTTGTGATATTGAAAGATGGCAGTATTTTCACGGTTTCACACTTTCTCTGTGTCAGTGATGACCAATATCACTTATATGCAGTTGGCAAATTTGGAAATTGTACAGTGCAGAAACTGGTTCGAGGATCTGCTGTCAAAATATCACTGACCTTTATGCGGACTGTTCATTTTCCTACAGGATTTGAAAGAGCAGTTGATCTAAGGTTGATTATACAGTATATGACCATGTTTGATTATAGGCATAGGGCTCCACTTAGGACAAGGCAAGAGCATGAGTTAAGTACAGCCTTATACTGCTAAACTGCACTGTGTTTTATACATGTCTTCATATGCTGGACATTCATATTAAATTTGCACTATTTTCCTATGTTTTTACTTCATCAAAAACTATATGCCTTTAGTTGTATGTAGGACATATATGATTAAAAATACATTAATATTATGCAATTTATATATGTGTTTTTTGCAGCATATATGTCCCTTACAATATTCGGTTTGAACATATAAGAATCACAGGTTTTTTTAGGAAAAGGAAAGGATCCAAGTGCAGGCTTTAGAGTTGAAGCAGATAATCCAATAAGGGCAAAACGAGAGAGCATAAACAGGGACAGTCCAGGTCAAACGATCAAGCGAACAGGCTAGTAGAGAGATCCGAAAGGGGTAAACGAGAGAAGGAAGCAAGAGGTCAAAAATACACGGGAAGGCAATCAAGAAACAAGGCTTAGAATTGATTCAGGAGAGAATGCAAGACTTCGCGATGAATCTAGGAAACAGAGGGGTACTGTGTACTGTGAAGGAGAGAGGGATTGAACGAGGTGAATGAAGGATTGACCAATGATAGGAGAGGAGGACAGAACAGGTGCACCTGGTAGGGAAGAATGTGGAAAGACTGGTTTGACTGGACAAAGGAAAAGAGAAGCACTAAACTAGTATTTGGGAGAGGGAGACCTCTGCTGGTGAACTAAGGTAGAAGCAGGGGAGACCGTGACAGTCTCCAAGGTTCTCATCGTAAATAACAAACAGAAATCAAACTACCTTCTGGCCTGACCTTCTAGCTTGACCTTATCTTTCTTAAGTATACAAGAGAGATTAACAGGTGTGAGAAAAGAATTTCTAACTTTCCTTCCACACATACATACATACATACATACATACATACGGAAAATAAATAATAGAATTTTGAATCACAATAAGATGTTATCAAGTACAGAAAAAGAAAATGTAATAAAATGTGATCTTAAATACATACAAATAAAGAAAATTGGTTTACTATTTCCAGATTCCTTTTTTGAAATACAATGACATGCATTACAAATGAGTATTTACATTATATTTATAGCCGGTGCTCGTGTGTCACTGTGTCCCTCAGGCTGTGGTAGGCGCTGAAATATTGGGCAGCCAGGGTGGCTGTGTGTCCCTCCCCCAGGAGGACTGACCGTTTTTCTTTTTTCTAAGTTTTGTCACAGGTTGGGTGGGCATCCATTATGTTGTTACAGAATGTGTCCCTTATTTTGGGCTAAAGCTTTCCGTGGAGGGGAACGTGGATCAGTTTGTACCATTTTTGGGAAGATCTGCCTTGTTGGGGCGGAGCTGTGATCCAGGTGAACAGCAGATCGGGCATAGGTGGGCATGTGGGCAGAGGAGTAGGAAGGCCGGTCAAGCAAATAAGCTTGCTAAGGTACGCAGCAGCAGCAAGCAGCCCCCCCATCCAGCCAGCCAGCCAGTCTGGCTAGCAGTGACTGAGTGGTTGACAGACGGCAAGCAACGGAATGTACGTGCTCTGTGATGTCATAGCAGTCAGCTGAGAGAGGCTCGTGATGTCATCGCTGAGCTGTCTGTCTGTCTGTCTGTCTGTCTCTCTCTCTCTCTCTCTCTCTCTCTCTCTCTTCCTCTCAATTCAATTCATTTGTATTGTCAAAGCAATTGGACATACATACATACATCCATACATGCTAGAAAGTCATTACTATGTTATCTTAAAGGCTAACTAAGCAGAACATATATCATTATAGAACAGAGTTCATAGGTCAACACATGGTTTTAGGGAACAGGCTCGTAGGTCAAACCGTTTGACATTGTCTCCAAGGTTCTCATCGTAAATAACAAACAGAAATCAAACTATCTTCTGGGCTGACCTTCTAGTTTGACCGTATCTTTCTTAAGTATACAAGAGAGAAAAACAGGTGTAAGAAAATAATTTCTAATTTTCCTTCTACACATATATACATACATACATACATATGTAGCGTTATGTTGGGTGTATTTGGATAAGAGCATTTGGGCTCTGAGCTGAAGCACGGATCTAAAGAAGACCTCTAATCCCCCAAAATTATCAGATTTCCTTAGCTCATCAGCTTGGAACTGGTTTGCATCAAAGTGACAGTTTTGGGGAGGATGGCACCGAGAAGAGGCCAAATAGTTTGGAATTCTGCTATGAGATGTCTGGAGAAAGGGGCCTGTAGGTGATAAAAACTCTTTGAAGTGGATGAGAGCCGAAATCCCGACATAGAGCTACGAACCCGGGCCAACCGGCATTTCCAAAAGATGGCATGGATTGACATCAGTCATAAATCAAGCCCCCCTCCAATAGGACACTGGGGGCTGAAACCGAAATCCAATCTCAAGAACTCAGGGACCAATCACCTACTGATCTGACAGACTTTAAGGAACAGCGGACAGTCTTTCTCTCTCTCTTTCTCTCACCTGAACCAGAAACTCGCTGCCACAGCTCAACCTGTAGCTCTGTTGCCAGAACCGGAATCAGAAACCAACCAAGTCTTTGCCGGCAACAGAAGAGTTAAACTGGGAGAAGGAGATTGAGCCGTACGAAGAATTCTTTTAAAGGACTTTATTAAATAAATAACTTTACAGACCCACCTGATCAGTGGAGTTTTACAGCTGGACAATTGACTAAGTCGACTGAATACGAAAGTGTCAGTCACTTAAATAGCTATTTGAGTCTTAAGAAACTTGACCCTTGGAACAAACAGGGCCCTGCTTTCCTCAAAGACTTCGTCTTCAAGTAACTACGGTGGAACCCTGCTTACAAAGAAGATTTTGTGCACAACCTTGGAGCATTCAAACCAGTGGAAAATCTGTTTGGAAAAGACTCTACATTCCCGAAACCCCAACTTCCAGGTGCATCGACTGAGTGGAAGTTCTTGGACAAAGCCGAACCGGACTGCCTTTGTTCCAAACCACACGGACCTCGTGCCGTGTGCTGTTATCTGAGCCCGAAGCCAGAGAGGCCTCTCTGCGACGAAGTTCACATAAGTTTAACAGTTTGGAGTTTGTGATTCATGACATTTGAGAAATCAATTAGAAATGTTAATCTGTGATTCATAACTCTAGAATGTGTAATATCATTTAGTTTTCTTAAATATAAATGTGTGTTGCATTAAACTGTTTTGTTGATAATTTTAGAAATAAAATCTGTCAACGCCGAGAAATATCTTCTCATTCCTGTTTAACTGTTTAGTCTGAAATTGACACAAGTTAATAGACATTAGATTATTGGTGGCCCTGCCTATCCTTAATCATTGAATAATAATCAGTTAAGGGAAATTGTGGTAACAAATAGGATCTTTCTCGGCACCTAAACGTAAATGAGACTGATATATATATAACGAGAAGTTACCTGACATAAATACTAACCTGCGTAGTTATTTAATGTCTGACTAATAATACTAACGAGAGACTCACCTTCATCTTACTAACCGGTATTGTAGTCAATGTGTTTATAACATTTTTTGTTTAACGATTTGTTAAACGGAATGTATGTGCTCTGTGATGTCATAGCAGTAAGCTGAGAGAGGCTCGTCATGTCATCGCTGAGCTGGCTGGCTGGCTCTCTGTGTGTGTGTGTGTGTGTGTGTGTGTGTGTATGTGTGTCTCTCTGTCTGTCTGTCTGTCTGTCTCTCTCTCTCTCTCTCCCCCTCTCAATTCAATTCATTTGTATTGTCAAAGCAATTGGACATGCATACATACATACATACATATATATGGAAAATAAACAATATGTGTACATCTCTTTCGGCATTAGTGGTGCCCTCACAGATGTGCAAGTTACATGACAGACAGACAGACACACACACACACACACACACTTTCACACACAGACAGACAGACAGACACAGACACACACAGACACACACACACATACTTTGACAGACAGACAGACAGACACACGCATATTATGGGTCTTTGTTGGGTAGTGAAATGGGTAGCATCAGTCGCAGTGTGGGTAATGTCAGGGAGCCAATCATAGTCCCCGTTATTTGCATATCGTTCTGGGAAAAGCAAATAAACACGTTTAGTCATGTATTTGTCCATAGTTTACACATGAGATGAAAGAGACAGTATGACGTATTGAGCACCTGGGATTCCTCATGTGTATGTGAGGGGCAGAGGAACCGGATCCCAAGTGTGCGTCCCAGGTGCTATAGGTTTCAAAGCATGCAGGGGAATAGGCACCCCTAGACTGGATAGGGAGATATAAATAGCAATGGGGAGACTCTTGTACTTGGTGTGGCTCTATCCATATAGTGGGGCCAGCAGCCACTTAGCAGGTGCAGCAATAGAAGCTCAGCCTGGGGAGACTGGATTTAGCATTTCCTCTCCATTTTGATAACTATCCATAATCATTTCTGCAAAATACTTCTATGATACCTATGTATGTTTTTTACTTGTACTATATTATACTATCAAGTATCAGTGTACACATACAATGTGACCTGTTACATTAATACAGAGGCCAGATCTCTAATAGCCACTGTCCCCTGATATTACACTTTTTTACAATCACTTTGGCACTCATTTCAGAACCTTGATGTCATTTTTCAAAACTCTAGACACTAAACTCACACCCGATGATCAAAATGCACATTTTTCAAAACTCTAACACTTTTTTACAATTGCTTGGATACAATACACATCAACCTCAGATCATTTGTTCATTGAACTAAAATGACACAACTTACATCAAAGTATTACCATTTCAAAATGCAATTCACACATTACCTCTGAGATCACTGTCTATTCATTTCATTACAAAGATCTAACTATCAATTGATACAGCTGCTCAAAATGATAAGTGACTGTTGCATTACTCTTAATGCATAATTTTATGGAAACTGACAAACAATATTCCATGTTTCGATCATGAAAGTTTCAGGATAATGAGATCCATTGACACCAATAACCGAGGAGCATGAACCAGTTGGACTACATTATCTATGGATGTTATATTTCATCATCATTCATCATCATGTAGCACTTTTCCACACCATGTTTTCAGTGTGGAAGGAAAGTTAGAAATTCTTTCTCTAATACCTGTTTTTCTCTCTTGTATACTTAAGAAAGATAAGGTCAAGCTAGAAGGTCAGGCCAGAAGGTAGTTTGATTTCTGTTTGTTATTTACGATGAGAATCTTGGAGACAATGTCAAACAGTATGATTGAAGTGCCTGCTCCCTAATCCATGTGTTGATCTATGAACTCTGTCCTATAATGATATAAATTCTGCTTAGCTAACTTTTAAGATAACATAGTAATGACTTTCTGATTATAACCAGCTCTTTGATTTTTGTGTATAAAAGCTCTGACTGTTAAAATGAAGGTAGAGCGACTTTGGGATCTACTTGAGTCACTGTTCCTCTCCACGCTGCGTGTATTAAAGGCATTGCAACTAACGCTCCAACCTGGTTGAAGATGATTGTTCTTCCACATCAGATTTGACATTACTGTATGTATGCAGGCTCTTGTAATTGCTTTTCCAATACTGCCAACTGGTTATTGACGATTGATTTCACATTGTGGTACGAGTATCGAGTGAAATGAGTGCTATCCACCCCAGCAACACAGTGATAACATGGAGCCGGCAAGTCATCCAGGTCACAATAGAGGTCAAGCAGTGGGAGGAGGAAGACGTGGTGGTCAAAGGAATGGAAGGGGACATGCACCCCTTCTGAGAGGTGGTCGTGGGCCTCGTCATAGAGGAGGGCTTAGGCCTCACCAGAGAGGCAGCCATGGGCCTCATTTGAGAGGTGTTGGGGGAACGTGGTAGAGGACAAGGCCACGGACCAGACAGCGGCAGCAACAGCAAATAGTGTCCAGTGAAATCCGAGAAATAGTTGTAGAGCATGTTGTAAATCATGGCATGACCATGACTGAGGCAGCTACAATGATTCAATCAAACCTCAGAATCAACTCAGGATCAACTGTGGCCTAAATCATCAGAAATGTCCGTACTGAGAAGCGGCAAGTCTTCAGCATGCACTAAACATTAGGCTACTCTCAATTGTCAAATGACTGTATACTGCATACCAATGTGTAGCACAGAGTATAGTGTGCCTTTTGAAAGAAATGCAGACAGAGTGAAGCAGCTGATGACTGAGTATGTTCAGGTATGTTCAGTTTCAAGATGCCTCTTGTGAAAAATGGTTGTGAGAACCTGAACCTGAACACAGGGCTGATGGAAATTTAGAAGTACAGTAATCAATCCTTTGTTTTGCTTTTTACACTAAGCCAGGTGAGGAACACTGCAGTTGACATTTTACTGTAGTTTTGTTCTTTTTTGTAGCTAATTATTGTTGCATGGATTCAAAGAAACCTATGGTGTGATTTGATTGTATTGCATCAATACATTTCAGATTTTGTTCAATGATTCCACTGTGTCTGTAGTATTCTCTCTACTAGTCCTTTTACAGTGATGTATTTATGTGTAGTACCATAATGAAACATGTATCACATATTTTGTACTACAATATTTAATGATTGTACGAACAACTACACAGTGAAACTATCGGTATCTTCTGTGTTACTATGTTACTATGGTATTTCATGATAAATGATTATTTGAACCAACAAGTCTGCAAGTGCAAGGTTTCTTTAAAGATATGAAAGGCTGTCCAATGTTCAAGACATTGTATTGTGCAGTGTTACAAGTGATGACCGTTTTGAGTTTTGTGTCTAGTTTTGAAAAATGACATCAAGGTTCTGAAATGAGTGACAAAGTGATTGTAAAAAACTGTATATTCATCCTATTTAATGTGCTCTTTTAAAATGTACTTTTCTTTTTTATGTTGCCATTTCTGTTCTACCAATGTTTCAGTTGTTAGCCAAAGATTGACAGAGTACATCTCATACACACAGGCCAGACAGCAAGGATTTCTTTTTGAAATTCAATTACAAATGCTGCATGAATTCATCAATACGATTAGAGCTCCTGAAAACTCACTCTACAGCATCTCATTAGCAGTGAAAAGAAACCAAGAAAGTTGGGACAGTCGACTGTTTACCACTATGTAACATCACCTTTTCTTTTAATAACACTTATTAAGCACTTGGGCACTGAAGACACCACTTGGTTAAGTTTAGCAAGTGGGATTTCCCCCCATTCATCCATTATGCATTTCCTCAGCTGCGCAACTGCACAGGGCCTTCGTTGTCTTAATTTGCACTTCATAGTGCGCCACACATTCTCAATTCGGAGACAGGTCAGGACTGCAGGCAGGCCATGCTCTGCCTACGCAACCATGCGCTTGTAATCTGGGCAGAATGTGGTTTGGCGTTATCCTGCTGAAAAATGCAGGGACGTCACTGGAAAAGATGATGTCTGGATGGCAGCATATGTTGCTCCAAAATGTGTACATCTCTTCTGCAAAAATGGTGCCCTCACAGATGTGCGAGTTACATGACAGACAGACAGACAGACACTCACACCCACACACACACACTTTCACAGACAGACATATACACACACACACACACACTCACTTTCACACAGAGACAGGCACACACACACACACATACATACATACATACATATGGAAAAGAAACAATACATTTATAAATCACAATAAGATGTAATAAAGTACAGAAAAACTAAATGTAAGAAAATGTGATCTTTAATACACACAAATATGTATGGCTGGTCGGATGCGTCTTGGACTCGGGTTCCTCTTCATTACGTATAACGCTTTTGCCTTTTGCTAAAGCTTTCCGTGGAGGGGATCGTGGGTGAGTTTGTACCATTTTTGGGAGGATCTGCCTTGTTGGGGCGGAGCTGTGATCCAGGTGAACAGCAGATCGGGCATAGGTGGGCATGTGGGCAGAGGAGTAGGAAGGCCGGTCAAGCAAATAAGCTTGCTAAGGTACGCAGCAGCAGCAAGCAGCCCCCCCATCCAGCCAGCCAGCCAGTCTGGCTGGCAGTGACTGAGTGGTTGACAGACGGCAAGCAACGGAATGTACGTGCTCTGTGATGTCATAGCAGTCAGCTGAGAGAGGCTCGTGATGTCATCGCTGAGCTGGCTGGCTGGCTCTGTGTGTGTGTGTGTGTGTCTGTGTCTGTCTGTCTGTTTTTCTGTTTGTCAGTCTGTCTGTCTGTCTCTCTCTCTCTCTCTCCCTCTCAATTCTATTCATTTGTATTGTCAAAGAATTGGACATACATACATACACATATATATATATGTAGCGTAAGGTACACTTTTAAATTTCAATTAAAGAAGTGAATTCATAGTATCACCTTATCACGAATCCTGGAGTCTTGTAGAACTCAATTTCTGTAATCATTGGACGCAGACACCAATTCCAAAGATATAAATTGTCAAATTTATTTAAAAACAAAGACTAAATGTAGCACTACACTAATTATACAAAAGGGAAAAACTAATTAAAATTCAACTCTAGATCAACAAATCAAAGACAAATCACTTCCGTGACCAAATCAAAGACCATGGGATCACATAGGATAACACACAAATCGTTAAACAAAAAAGGTTATAAACACATTGACTACAATACCGGTTAGTAATTCTAGGAATCACTAAGAAACAGTTGAAAGTGCTAAATTGCAGTTTCAGAAGATGAAAAAAAACTGTAACTGATGGGATATGTAGTACTTTATACTCGAATGGTCTATGCGATTACACCCTGTTGGTGTTATTAAGAACGCCAAGTACCAGAATGCAGAGCGGGACTGTTTTTTGTGCCGTGACTTGTTGGGGGAAAAAGGCGCAGAAAAAACGGACGAGAAGGTGAAGGTAGTATGGCGGTGATGCACGCGTTGGTGAAGTGGGAAAGCGGGGTCGACAAAGACTCTTACAGCGTGATTCCCACTGCTTGCTTTCGCAATTTTGATTTATTCAGCATTGCTGATGATGACGAAGAGACGACTCGAAACTTCAGAGCAGAGTGGAGAGACACGAACAAACCTCCAAAAGGTGGATGGCCTGTCCATGAAGCGCAGATCATTATGACTGGTAACAATGTTTATTTAAAAAAAAAAAAACATTAAAGTCTTTACATGCTATTTGATATATACAATCACAGTATATTTGAAATGAATGTTTAAGTTATTAATGTGTTGTACTTCTAACATACTCTTATAACATGGTAGATGGTGGTGAGGGCGCTAAAACTCGTCATACTTGACTGGCATTTGTAAGAACGATTTATTGTGTGTTGTGCTTTACAATAAAATCCCCCAAATCACAAAATAAATTAAACCAGATATAATTTAACTTCAGTTTTGATTCAGTGTTGGCTGTTCATCTTAATTTGTATGGTCAAAGCACAGTATTTTTATGACAAATAAATATAATCCCCAAATATCTGTGGACATAATGCAGGGTTTTATTTATTTTATTTTTATTTTAGGAAAAGAAGGCGAACTAAGAAGAAAACTTAATGACCTAACAAAAATGCCCTGTCCTAAAATGAAGAGAGTACCTAAACCAAACAAAAAACTTCAAATTTCAGATGATAGTGACCTTGATGAACCACAGTTACCGGTGAGATAATTACTGCAAATATTAAATAAATGTATTGCAGGATTGTTTTTTTTTTAAATCATTTTCATATATATATATATATATATATTCATTTTAAACTCTTTTTCTCTCTGAATACAGCACAAAATAAGAAAGAAAACCGATGGAGCTTCAAGAATTAGATCCCGTCATATTCTACAGACATTTAAAGAGTCCAGTGAAGTTGAGCTACAGCAAAACGTTAAGCAGCTCGAAAAGGAAAACACAAGACTTAAAAATGAAAACCAATGTCTTCGAAACCGTATGGTTGATGGTAAGTTTTTTTATTTATAGCAAATAATTCCTTACCTTGATCAATGTTATTCTTCAGTAATTTAGATTCCAGAGTAATGTATTATAGTTGATCATACTGAAGTAATCTAGAACCACAATACAGACTCTTAATGTGCACTGTCTAATAGTTTAATAATACTGATTATTAAATAAAGTTTTTCAACATAACTTCATAATCCTACATTAATGACTATATGCATTACATTAGACCTGGTAATTCTTGTATTTTATCTCTTTTATTTTTTTCGTAGCTAATGTTAATGACCCACAAAAAGGTCAGTTTCCCAATAACATAGAGCAAGTCTCTCAAGTATAATTGCAGGCATTGATGGTTTTGTTTTCACTTTGTATTAAATATATTACTAGAAATGATTATCATTTAATACTAAGGTTTTTTTCTCCAGAGATTCCAGACCTTTTGGACAATCTGAAAAAAATTGTAACAAAAGCCACATTTATCAGCAATGAAGACAAAAGTGTGTCACCATCAAGTGGTTCTGACAGCCCCACAGCAAATTGTTCTGAATCTGACAAAGAATCACCAAAACAGGTATAACACTCTTGGTCTACAATATTACAAAGACAAGGTAAAAATATATATATTGAAAACAAATATTGGTTGTAAACAATCTAATGATGCTACATTATCAGTTATATTCATAGTTATAGTTGATAATAAGAATGTAATTGAATTATGGGTGTCACAGATTCACTGACTTTATTATGTCTGTAAATTAATAAACTTAGAATTGAGACATACTGTGGTCTTTAATAACACATTTCTGTAACAAAATCACAGCCTTACTGATAATGTATTCCACTTAACATAATATAAGAATAGTTTGGGGATAAACTTGTTTTTTATTTACCATTGTCTTTTAGGTGGAAATATTCCCAGGCACTGGAGTTTACATTGACAAACTGTCCTGGATCCTTGCAGAGAGGTGCAGCACGAATACGTCATATGCAAGAACCCTGACGGTTGCTGTCTTTGACTTTCCAACATTATTAAAGAGCAATCTTCGTGGTGGTGGCAGCAAGAGAGATCCAACTTCGGAGAAAAAGACACCTCTGGATCGCTTAAAGGTGGAAGCCATATATGGTATGTAAATGCTGTTGTACAAAATTTCTAACTCTCCTTTTTAACTGTATAGAACACAAAGGGTTAGCATTTGAAATGTTCCTTTGGCCTTTGTTTTAGTTTCAGAGACTAGAGTTAATTTATTAATAAATAATAATACCTTACATGTAGCAGCTGGAAAGATCCCAAAGTGCTCTACAGACTCACTTCACCCACCACCCTCTGGGGTGCAGCCATTTTGTACCAGCAGATTACTACACAGCAGTAAAGGTGGAGTCATAACAAATTTGTTAGACCTGATTGAGGGAAGCCTGACTTAGAATTCAGCCACGTCACTCTTTCAACAACACCTTGTAAATCACCTTGGATTAATGCTTCAGACATATTAATACATAATAATAATGAATAGTGCCATGGGATCCTTGACAATATAAACTTTCATGTCTCATTTAAATTTGACTTTTGAGCAAATACTTCACATTTCAGTCCAGTTGTGCCACATCAATGTAATGCTTAAGCAAGGTATTAATGGAGAAAAGACTGCCTTTGCATAGCTGCTTCGCCAAGTACAGATTTTACTATGAACTAGTGTAAGACAAGTTTAAGAGCATACACCAAAACGTTTAAATACACCCACACAAAAAAATGTTGATTTACTGTGGCAATATGTAACTAATGAACCCTTCTCAAAGATATGTGGTATGTTTATTAAAAGATTTTTATATATCTATGTGCAAGTCATTAAATCTATGTGATACATGTTTTTTAGGGGCTACCTTGAAAAAATTGCCCAGTACCCCAAAGAGTGTAATTGGTGGTGCAATTAACAGCAAGATAAATGAACTACGACACAGAATGAAACCAGAGTGAAGATTTGAAGAACCAGATCTGTATTTTTTGTTTTGTTTTCAACAGGGTTGGGGTCAATTCCAATTCAATTTTTAATTCCCTTTTCAATTCAATTCCAATAAAGAATATTCTGTGAATGCAAAAAGTAATTGCAATTTTGAATTGATTTGTAGGAGGAATTGGAATTGAAAAACAGGAATTGACCCCAACCATGGTTTTCAGTGAGTGTTGTACAAATTGATAGGTCAGGGTTTCTGTAAAAACTTAATAGAGGCCAGCAGGCGTGCACGATCTGGGAAAAACTGCTCCACTACAACAGACCTCTTTCCCTTCGTTTTCTCTAAAAACCTCCTGATATCCTTCACTGCAGCTCTGACTCACCGAGGACGAGGAGGCGAGAGAGGAATCCGTGAAGCCGCCCTCACTGTCACTCCGAGCCGCGATGCTCCAGCGTGTAGCCGGACCTTTCCCCACCAAGCCGCTCGCTACCCCAGCTTCACTACTGTGCCACCACTTCTTTTACTGCCACTATTTACCAACACCGTCCGTGCTCCCTCCCAGCACCTTCTTAGTGCGTTTTTTCCACCCGGCGCCTCGGCTTGTACCGCCGAGCCTGGCCCTGCCTCCTCCTCGGCTACACCCTGTGTGTCTGTCCGCCCGTCTGCTGGCTGCTGAGGTTGTTCCTCGTCACTAACCAGCGCCCCGTGCACCGCCTCAACACCATCTCCCCCCGGCGTCTCGGTCGTCACTATCCCCCGCTGCCTCGACCCCGTCCCCCAGCTGTGCGTCATCGCCTCCGGGCAGCTCTTCCCCCGTCACGGCATCAGTGGTACCATCGGTCCGACCGGCGACTGTCTCCTCCGCCGGGGCTCGATCTCTGTCTGCCCGCTGCATCTGTGGCTGCGGGCCGGTGTCTCTATTCCTCCCCGCGTCGCCCCGCTCCTCCTCCCGCTCCCTGTCCTGCTCGGGACAGTTCCTCACGACATGCCCCTCGCTCCCACACCTGAAACACTTCATGGACTCCGAAGTAGCGAACACGACGTAGTCGGTATTGTCGATCTTAAATTTAAAAATGACATTAAGATCCTCATTGATGTTATTGAGGATCATATACAGCTGCCTTCGGAAGGACACGACGTGTTTCAGTTGCGGGGCTTTGCAGCCCAGCGGGACCCTCTTAATGCCGGACATCAGCTGCCCGAGCCGGTGCGGATGAACGGAGGGACGTTAGACAGCGTTACCTTCCGGGCAGGAGCAGCGAGCGGCAACACCGGGGTGAAAGTGTCGTCTAACACTGTGCCATTAGCCACTAGCTGATTGAGCAGATCAGTGGTTTTTAAGAAGATAACAATGGCAGCAGACTTGATATTTTCACACCCTGCTACCTCCCCAACCGCTAACACACACTGCTCTAGGGGGCAGAACTGCACCGGAGCGATCTTGACTCCATGGCGTCGGGTCAGTTTTTCAAAAGACGCATTCAGGGGGTCCGACCCCCCGACCCGGGAAGAACTACCGGTACTCCCCCCTCCCCTCCCCTGTTCCCCCACAATAAGAAAAGCACTGAAAACAGAAGACAAAATAAACAAACTGAAAAAAGTAAAGCAACAAAAAAACGCAGCCAAAGGACAGAGCTCTCAGCAGCACTCCCGCTCACTGCAGACCCCTCCCACACACTCCCAGCTGAGAGAGAGAGAGAGAGAGAGAGAGAGAGAGAGAGAGAGAGAGAGAGAGAGAGAGAGAGTGTTAGTGTCTGTCTCTCTCTCTCTCTCTGTAGATGCATCATAGGGAACATATGTAACAATCTCTCTTTTTGTTTACCAAAAATGAGAATGAACGTATTTCAAGTGGGTGTTGCCTTGGTTGGAAACGTTTTAAGATTATTTATGAAGTGTAAAGTGGATTTGTCTCAGTTCTCCGTAGTTTTCAATGTATGTGCCATTCAGTAGCGTTCATGTTACAGATGTGCCCTATGCAGTGGTAGGGTCAATAAAATGTCAGTAAAACTTTATTTTAGCAATTATGGAGGGGAAGAACTGCAGATAGCGGGTCCCCACTAATTATCTAACTTACCACCAACATTTAAAATTAGGTCTTGCGAAGCTGCCAAATAATGCTGTATAATCGTATGTGTCTTCATACACCGGCTGCTATAGTCTGATAGCTTTGATTATATATATATATTTTCTCGTGAACCACAAATGCTATTTGCTTGATTTTTACAGAGTATGTTATAAATACCATTCTTATGAAGCCTGACAAATTGTATGCTGTAATTATGAATATTTTCAAATCATTTGTTTGTTTTTCCTAACATGTTACAAATGTTCCCTATGTGAAAGATGCATTATATCTTAATAACGTCTAAACAATTAAAGATATACAGATTATTATTTTTGGTGAAGTTATAATACATTGCTATTAACTATGTGTGTCAGTAAAAGTTTAAATTTCCTAAAGGATTTTTATTGATCTTGCAAAATAAGTGTTTAGGGAACATTTGTAACATAGAGGTGGGTTAGCCACCGGCTAAGGGCAGCGGCTCCGGCTCCAGCACCGTCACCATGTCGCTGGAAAAGCGCTAAGTGAGCTCACAGTGAGCTCAGTGTAATGTCTGCTCTGGTGAGCTCACAGTGTGACCTAGTCGTGAGTTCACGTCTTCACTGGGTAGTCCTTGACAACTTAATTGACTCAAATCTTGGGCTTAATTGGTCAAAATGACCATTGGTTGAAGGTACTCAGGGACTGATGTGTAGAGAGACTTATTAAACCTGCAGGATTGTGGTTTTCCCAGATCAGAATTAACCAGATCACCACAAAGGAACATGGTAGGTGCTATTGCAACACAGATTACACAAATACATTGAAATCCAAGTTTGCAGTGGTCCTTGGGCCATTGTGTGGTGATCCAGATCACTTCAGCAGGAATTTTGCAGTGGTCTGGACTACAACTCTCTCTCTCTCTCTCTCAATTCAGTGCATTTGAATTGTCAAAGCAATTGGACATGCATACATACATACATACATATACACTCACCTAAAGGATTATTAGGAACACCTGTTCAATTTCTCATTAATGCAATTATCTAACCAACCAATCACAGGGCAGTTGCTTCAATGCATTTAGGGGTGTGGTCCTGGTCAAGACAATCTCCTGAACTCCAAACTGAATGTCTGAATGGGAATGAAAGGTGATTTAAGCAATTTTGAGCGTGGCATGGTTGTTGGTGCCAGACGGGCCGGTCTGAGTATTTCACAATCTGCTCAATTACTGGGATTTTCACGCACAACCATTTCTAGGGTTTACAAAGAATGGTGTGAAAAGGGAAAAACATCCAGTATGCGGCAGTCCTGTGGGCGAAAATGCCTTGTTGATGCTAGAGCTCAGAGGAGAATGGGCCGACTCGATTCAAGCTGATAGAAGAGCAACTTTGACTGAAATAACCACTCGCTACAACCGAGGTATGCAGCAAAGCATTTGTGATTCCACAACACGTACAACCTTGAGGCGGATGGGCTACAACAGCAGAAGACCCCACTGGGTACCACTCATCTCCACTACAAATAGGAAAAAGAGGCTACAATTTGCACAAGCTCACCAAAATTGGACAGTTGAAGACTGGAAAAATGTTGCCTGGTCTGATGAGTCTCGATTTCAGAGTCAGAATTTGGCGTAAACAGAATGAGAACATGGATCCATCATGCTTTGTTACCACTGTGCAGGCTGGTGGTGGTGGTGTAATGGTGTGGGGGATGTTTTCTTGGCACACTTTAGGCCCCTTAGTGCCAATTGGGCATCGTTTAAATGCCACGGCCCGTTGTTTCTGACCATGTCCATCCCTTTATGACCACCATGTACCCATCCTCTGATGGCTACTTCCAGCAGGATAATGCACCATGTCACAAAGGTCGAATCATTTCAAATTGGTTTCTTGAACATGACAATGAGTTCACTGTACTAAACTGGCCCCCACAGTCACCAGATCTCAACCCAATAGAGCATCTTTGGGATGTGGTGTGTAGCGTTATGTTGGGTGTATTTGGATAAGAGTATTTGGGCTCTGAGCTGAAGCACGGATCTAAAGAAGACCTCTCCCCCCCAAAGTTATCAGATTTCCTTAGCTCATCAGCTTGGAACTGGTTTGCATCAAAGTGACAGTTTTGGGGAGGATGGCACCGAGAAGAGGCCAAATAGTTTGTTATTCTGCTATGAGATGTCTGGAGAAAGGGGCCTGTGGGTGATAAAAACTCTTTGAAGTGGATGAGAGCCGAAATCCCGACATAGAGCTACGAACCCAGGCCAACCGGCATTTCCAAAAGATGGCATGGATTGACATCAGTCATAAATCCAAAGTCACAAAAGATTAAGTCTGTTTTAGTTACTTGTGATAAATTGTTGATATCCTAAGCGTTGGCATTAGAGTCATTAGGTGATTAATCGAGTACTGTTCTGTTGGGTTGTTACTGAATAGCCAAAACAATGATTACCCAAATGTCCCCATGTGAAGCATTGATTGTTAAGGTACCAGGAACAGAGATTCCTGAATTCCTTGGACGCCTAGGCAGTTTGGACTTTGAAGTAGAGTCGCGTCGAACTCAGTTGGTAAACGACACTACGACGCAACTCGAAAAAGAGTCGATAGAGGTGATGAAAGTTATGGCTAGCTTAGCACCTGCGAGCTCAAGGGTAGTGAACTGGATCATAAGCAAGTTTGAAAACTGAAAAAGCTAGGAGAAAAGTATGCTAAAGCGAAAGAAGAAAGAGCCAAACGGCATGGAATGGTTTTAGAATTTGAAGGAAAGCTAGATACTTGTGGAAAACAAGTCATTGTGTTGAATGCTGAAAAAGAGGACTTAATTGAACAGAGAGAGCAATTAGGAAATGATTTAAGACAATGTCAAGTTGAATTGGAAACAACTCTGATCCAAGTAAAAGGTCTGCAAAATGACAGATGTAAAGCGGTTGAAAATGAAAGGATAGTTTTGAAGGACCGGGATGTTTTGGAAATGCGTCTTTGCAAAACAGTCAGGGAGAAAGATTTGGGCACTGTAAAAATGGAGATACTCGAAGGCGAGGTCATACATTTAAAAAGGGACAGTGAAGAAATGAGGAGAGTAAATCAGGTGCTTAGGGGAGAACTCAAATCAACTGAAGTTGAAAATGAGCGTCTCAAGCAACAAATAGGGGCCCTGAAAGCTGCCTCTTGGTGGGCTGCAAAGCTGACACCTGACAGCATAAAGGAACAGCCGGAACCGGCCAATGCACGGAGTCGCACACCGTCTCCACATTTAGGCCCCGGGTTGCCTCGTCCTGATCGTACCCCTCCCTGTAGTCTTTCTCCACCCAGGGTAAGAAGCTCGTCGCACAGACGAACTTCCTCTCCCGAGAGTCCAGACCGAAAGGTTAACATGCGCCAGTTGAGAGAACTAGCTAAAGATTGTGAAACCTTTAACCCAGCAGACAAGGAAGGAAATGTGGAAGCGTATATTAAGGACATTAAGTATGCTTTGAGTTTCTATCCTGAGGCTACGGAGAAGGAAAAGGTTCTCCTAATCCGCAAAACTACCTCTCGCCAAGTCCATTCTTGGATGGAGAGGCAAGGGTCCATGGTCTGCGATAGGTTTCAACGCTTGTGCAGAGCATTAGTTAGGGACTATTCCAGGTTCATTGATCCAGTGGCAGCAGTGACTGCCGCACACCAGATCAAACAGGGTAAGCATGAGTCCCCCCGTGATGACTATGAAAAGCTTAGGAAAACCTATTTTGCGGGTCAAGATCGACCCGGGGCCGAGGAAGAGGTGAGCTTTAAAGGGTTGTTTGTTGCTAATTTGTTCCCAACGATTAAGGAAATGATCATATTACATGCAGACGCAACGTATATGAACATAGCTGAAATTCGAAAAAATGGCACAGAAAGCTTGGGAAAGCAAGTACAATAGCACTTCTGATCGTAAAGATTCAAGCACCCAAGTACTGGCAAGGCGCTCTGAGAGCCCTACTTCTCCACTGGAGTTAGAGGGGACAGAGATTCAAAGAAGGAAAGAACCTCCCAAGGTTGGAATCCAAGACACCCAGGCTTACAATAAAAAAAAGAAATCTGCTCCTAGCCTAGGTGGGTTAACTCAGTCTCTGAGCAATGTTGCAGTTTCTGAGCTACTGCTACGCTTAGCTCTGCTCCCTTTGCCCCCTCTTCCCAAACTGGAAGTTAGTAGCCAGGGTAAAGGGCCGGACTCGCCACCTAAGGAATGACTAGCTCTGGAACCACCCCCTGTCCCCGCCTCTGTGTTTTTGATTGGATGTGAGGAACAGCAGGGGGGTTTCTCTGACACATCAGCCCACTGGGACCTCCCAGTGGGGGAAGTTGCCTGCAGGCAAGCTGAACCTTTGGTGATGTTACTGGGTGATCTGACACAGAGAGGCAGAGCCAAGCAAGTTTACATAGAAGTGACCATTGAGAATGTGTGGGAGTGAGGAGCCTTGTTGGACACTGGGGCTGAAATTTGTTTAATGTCTGCCACCACAATGGGCAACCTGAAACAAATTATGGAAACCTCAGACCAACGACTGAAAGTGGAAGCTTGTAGTGTGAACATTACAAGTTACACAGAGACTAAGGCACAGCTCACTCAAAAGGCATTGTTAGAGTTCACCTTTGGGAAGATTAAGTTGGTTCATCCAGTTTATATTTCCAAATTTGAAACAGAGAAGTTGATCATTGGTCAGGATCTATTGAACATCTATTGGTTGTGGGCTCAAGTTGAATCACCAAAGCCGGTGGAATTGAATGACAGATATGATACAGCCACCAAGGTACAACTTCCCAATGAGACCATTTTTTGTGCATGTCCCTAAAGGGGGCACCGGCTTACCATGTAAGCCAACCATTCGAACCCAGGTCCCTACCAACTATTATAGACATAGTGAAGGTCAGGTGCCTGAATAACACCTGAATTCCCAGTCACCTCCCTCTGTTAATCAACTTCCACCTATTGGTTACCGTCAGTAACCATACTCAATACTGAGTAATACCAATTGTTTTTTTGTTTTAATGTACTTGTGTTATAATATGTAACCTGTATATGTGCTAGTATAGGATTGTCAATTTGATTGGAATACATTCTGCTTAAATAATGAACTATTAGTTTGTTTTCTTTGATTTCTCGGGGTCATGAATGGTGAAGTCCACTGTTGAATTCTGTTACATAACTTTGAGATAAATGCTTAACGTCTTATTTTGTCTTGAAGGGGATAACGTCCTAGTCGACCTCAGTCCCATTCAAGAAAGGGGGTATGTAGCGTTATGTTGGGTGTATTTGGATAAGAGTATTTGGGCTCTGAGCTGAAGCACGGATCTAAAGAAGACCTCTCCCCCCCAAAGTTATCAGATTTCCTTAGCTCATCAGCTTGGAACTGGTTTGCATCAAAGTGACAGTTTTGGGGAGGATGGCACCGAGAAGAGGCCAAATAGTTTGTTATTCTGCTATGAGATGTCTGGAGAAAGGGGCCTGTAGGTGATAAAAACTCTTTGAAGTGGATGAGAGCCGAAATCCCGACATAGAGCTACGAACCCAGGCCAACCGGCATTTCCAAAAGATGGCATGGATTGACATCAGTCATAAATCAAGCCCCCCTCCAATAGGACACTGGGGGCTGAAACCGAAATCCAATCTCAAGAACTCAGGAACCAATCACCTATTGATCTGACAGACTATAAAGGACAAACACGGCCTTTCTTTCTCTCTCTCTCTCACCTGAACCAGTAACTCGCTGCCACAGCTCAACCTGTAGCTCTGTTGCCCGAACCGGAACCAGAAACCAACCAAGTCTTTGCCGGCAACAGAAGAGTTAAACTGGGAGAAGGAGATTGAGCCGTACAAAGAATTCTTTTAAAGGACTTAAATAATTAAATAAAGAACTTTACAGACTGCGCTGCCCGCCTGTGCCCACCTGATCAGTGGAGTTTTACAGCTGGACAAATGACTAAGTCGACTGAATACGAAAGTGTCAGTCATTTAAATAGCTATTTGAGTTTTAAGAAACTTGACCCTTGGAACAAACAGGGCCCTGCTTTCCTCAAAGACTTTGTCTTCAAGTAACTACGGTGGAAACCTGCTTACAAAGAAGATTTTGTGCACAACCTTGGAGCCTTCAAACCAGTGGAAAATCTGTTTGGAAACGACTCTACTTTCGCGAAACCCCAACTTCCAGGTGCATCGACTGAGTGGAAGTTCTTGGACAAAGCCGAACCGGACTGCCTTTGTTCCAAACCACACGGACCTCGTGCCGTGTGCTGTTATCTGAGCCCGAAGGCAGAGAGGCCTCTCTGCTACGAAGTTCAGATAAGTTTAACAGTTTGGAGTTCATGATTCATGACATTTGAGAAATCAATAAGAAATGTTAATCTGTGATTCATAACTCTAGAATGTGTAATATCATTTAGTTTTCTTAAATATAAATGTGTGTTGCATTAAACTGTTTTGTTGATAATTTTAGAAATAAAATCTGTCAACGCCGAGAAATATCTTCTCATTCCTGTTTAACTGTTTAGTCTGAAATTGACACAAGTTAATAGACACCAGATTATAGGTGGCCCTGCCTATCCTTAATCATTGAATAATAATCAGTTAAGGGAAATTGTGGTAACAAGTAATGATAGGATCTTTCTCTCCACCTAAACGTTAATGAGACTGATATATATATAACGAGAAGTTACCTGACATAAATACTAACCTGCGTAGTTATTTAATGTCTGACTAATAATACTAACAAGAGACTCACCTTCATCTTACTAACTGGTATTGTAGTCAATGTGTTTATAACCTCTTTTGTTTAACGATTTGTGTTATCATATGCGATCCCATGGTCTTTGATTTGGTCACGGAAGTGATTTGTCTTTGATTTGTTGATATAGAGTTGAATTCTAATTAGTTTTTCCCTTTTGTATAATTAGTGTAGTGCTACATTTAGTCTTTGTTTTGAATAAATTTGACAATTTATATCTTTGGAATTGGTGTCTGCGTCCAATTATTACAGAAATTGAGTTCTACAAGATTCCAGGATTCGTGATAAGGTGATACTATAAATTCACTTCTTTAATTGAAATTTATAAGTGTACCTTACGCTACAGGTGGAACGGGAGCTTCGTGCCCTGGATGTGCATCCCACAAATCTCCATCAACTGCAAGATGCTATCCTATCAATATGGGCCAACATTTCTAAAGAATGCTTTCAGCACCTTGTTGAATCAATGCCACGTAGAATTAAGGCAGTTCTGAAGGCGAAAGGGGGTCAAACACAGTATTAGTATGGTGTTCCTAATAATCCTTTAGGTGAGTGTATATGGAAAAGGAACAATATGTGTACATCTCTGCATATGGTGCCCTAACAGATGTGCAAGTTACATGACAGACAGACACTCACACACACTTTCAAAGACAGACAGACAGACAGACACTCACACACACTTTCACACACTCACTTTCACAGACAGACAGACACAGACACAGACACACTCACTTTCACACAGAGACAGGCACATTTTCACACAGAGACAGACACACAAACACACACAAACAGACACAGACACATACTTTGACAGACAGACAGACAGACACATGCATATTATGGGTCTTTGTTGGGTAGTGAAATGGGTAGCATCAGTCGCAGTGTGGGTAATGTCAGGGAGCCAATCATAGTCCCCGTTATTTGCATATCGTGGCGCAAAGCTTTCTGGGAAAAGCAACTAAACACGTTTAGTCATGTATTTGTCCATAGTTTACACATGAGATGAAAGAGACAGTATGACGTATTGAGCACCTGGGATTCCTCATGTGTATGTGAGGGGCAGAGGAACCGGATCCCAAGTGTGCGTCCCAGGTGCTATAGGTTTCAAAGCATGCAGGGGAATAGGCACCCCACCCTGACACGTATATAAGATTGGATAGGGAGATATAAATAGCAATGGGGAGACTCTTGTACTTGGTGTGGCTCTATCCATATAGTGGGGCCAGCAGGTGCAGCAATAGAAGCTCAGCCTGGGGAGACTGGATTTAGCATTTCCTCTCCATTTTGATAACTATCCATAATCATTTCTGCAAAATACTTCTATGATACCTATGTATGTTTTTTACTTGTACTATATTATACTATCAAGTATCAGTGTACACATACAATGTGACCTGTTACATTAATACAGAGGCCACAGAAGGCCAGATCACTAATAGCCACTGTCCCCTGATATTACACTTTTTTACAATCACTTTGGCACTCATTTCAGAACCTTGATGTCATTTTTCAAAACTCTAGACACTAAACTCACACCCGATGATCAAAATGCACATTTTTCAAAACTCTAACACTTTTTTACAATTGCTTGGATACAATACACATCAACCTCAGATCATTTGTTCATTGAACTAAAATGACACAACTTAACATCAAAGTATTACCATTTCAAAATGCAATTCACACATTACATCTGAGATCACTGTCTATTCATTTCATTACAAAGATCTAACTATCAATTGATACAGCTGCTCAAAATGATAAGTGACTGTTGCATTACTCTTAATGCATAGTTTTATGGAAACTGACAAACAGTATTCCATGTTTCGATCATGAAAGTTTCAGGATAATGAGATCCATTGACACCAATAACCGAGGAGCATGGTTTCTTAGGGTTACCATAGACTTGACTGTGTCTTCTTGTTTGTGAAGGAACAGGACTGTGTTTTCCTGTCTGGGTTCCCGCAGGCTTAAGTGGGTTTGACCTACTATTAGAAAAAAAAAAAAAAAGAGCGCTAATTAATTGTTCAATATCTGATACGCCGGTGATAATATAAAATAACGTGTTTATAGTTTATAGAAGTTTATAGTGTTTATGGTAAATGAAGAAAAGTCATTAAGTTATATACAAGTTCTATAAATGCAAACATTGAAAAGCATGTTTGTTGTTATTCCTATATAGGATTTAGTATTATTTGTGTTTTCTTGTTTTTTGCTATGTTTTCTCCCCTGTCGTTTATTGTTATTTTGCGGGCTTGCACGCCTTGGTTGTTGTGTACAAAACGATACATAGAAAATGGGAAAACGTGTTACTGTGTGGGAACAGCTCTAGTAAGACGGGCGACCCGCCACTTAAAGGTACACATGTAAGGTACATGTATGATAACTATGGAGTGAAGCGGTGCGTTTGACTGGACAATAGGTGACAGAAAATTAAGGTTTCCAGAAGATGGGACTTTTGATTCAGATAGACTTGAGCACCTAAAAACGGTTTTGCAAAATAGGAATACAAAGCATTAAGAAATGAGAAACCAAAGCTAGCTATCTTAAAACATTTGTTAGAGAAAAGAAAGAAAAGACAACAGGCATAATTCAATCTGAATGCCCCGAAGACAAATTAAAAATATATATATATGTTTTTCAGTATAAATGATAGTCCTCAAGATACTGAAGGAAAATTACTAGATAAGTAATAAATAAGGGTAGTTTGAGACACTGCAGGTCAATATAACATGCCAACCAAAACCATGGTATCTGAATTTACTATGGATATAAATTAATATGTGTCTCTTTGTATGTTTGTACGTTTTCAGTTTGCGCAAGGTAAATGTCCATATTTTGACTTTTTCATGTACTGTATAGTCCAGAATATGACTAAGAGAGTCATAAGTCACAAATAGTTACAGAATGATAGCTAAAAAACGCCAGTTAAATATGTTGTAATAACAGACCTACAAGAAAGTCAGCATTTAACTGTACACAGAATGCTATTGCAAACAGAAATAATAATACAAAATTAAGTTATTTAAATAGGTCTTACGAATACAGAAGTTAAAAGTAACATGTTAGAAATGGAATTAGAGCCAAATTTAGAAATAGGAATCCGAGGCAACCACAAACATTCGGTGAAGGTTTCTTACATATTGATAAATAGATAACCAGATACTCCAGGAAATTAACGATGTGCTCATTTGGAAGCTATGAGTTCCACAATGAAGAGTTTTTAAATCCCTAGAAATAGATCCCTAAATACAATGTGTAGGTAAGAAATTAACTATTGATCAGTTCAATCTGGATTCGGGAACAGTTCTTCTGAACCTGTACTGGTGTAGATTGGACTTCAATAGGAGGAAGTGACACAATAAAGACATGAGCCGCGCA
The DNA here is from genome assembly GCF_036373705.1 of Amia ocellicauda. Classification (NCBI taxonomy): domain Eukaryota; kingdom Metazoa; phylum Chordata; class Actinopteri; order Amiiformes; family Amiidae; genus Amia; species Amia ocellicauda. The sequence continues at coordinate 43,886 of NW_027102700.1, forward strand.
GGAGGACAGTCTTAGTGCCCACGCGGGTTCTTAGTTGGGGAAATCATTGACTGGACACATTTTTTGAAAATGTGCTTTCCTGAAGTACCTGGACATCATTATTCAGATCAATGAAAAGGCTTATTTTCCAAAGATTAAATACATTCATTAACTACAATAATGTAGTGAAATGTATATAAATAGTAATAATACAAATCGATCAAATATAACTTGCATTTTCTTGTAAGAAATTAGGAATAGGAGAAAGAACAGCTGTTGGGATGCAGTGCGATGTTATCCAAAATTGAAAGCGGTTGAGAAAGGAGAGTTTGTTCTGTGTGAGACAAATGTACTGCCACGAGAGACTCTGATGGTGATTGACTGGAATATGAGGGAAAATAATGAAGTTACTACAGGTATAACTAAAGGTGTAACATAACTAATTTAATGAAACATAGTCATGGCAAGTTATAAAACTGTTTGGAAATAGTCCTTTCACAAACAGAAATACCCTATCAATTAGGAAGAGGGGGGCAGGGGGCAAGGGCCGTATGTGCTCCTCTGCTCCCCCTGTTCGCCTGAGCAGACAAGCAGCCTGAGGAGAGAGAGAGAGAGAGAGAGAGAGAGAGAGAGAGAGAGAGAGAGAGAGAGAGAGAGAGAGAGAGAGAGAGAGAGAGAGAGAGAGAGAGAGAGAGAGAGAGAAGTCAGAGACAAGGCAGAGACTGTAAGTACGTGTAAGGGTTCATAACTTATTACAAACAGAGCAAGAGTGTAATGAATGGTAATTTACACTGCTTGTATTAATAATGATAATAATATTGATGTTGATACAGACGAATACATCACATACTAGATGACAACCGCATAAAACTAATAATAATGAAAATAGGAATAATAGGAGTATGGAAATAATTTCAAATTATGGTTTATTGGTAAAAAATGAATTGAGAAACAAAGATTAATAACTGCCATCATTTACCCAACTACTATTAACTATGGTGTTGAAGGAGCTGCTGTAATAGTTATTGTAATGTTCTCAGGTATTTAAGTTAGATAAAAGGACAAAGATAAGCACATTGTTTTGAAACTTTGACAACTCCACACAAAAAGAGTATCTACACTAGGAAGTAAAGCTGATTCAATAAACACAGGAGATATGATGCTGCTGACGACAGCTGAGTGCTGTACTGAAATAATTTGATAAATGAGATAAATTGGAATCAAGATTATTATTATTTTGAATTGTCGCTTTACTAGAAACCTTATAGATTGTGCGAATGTCAACTAATGTGATAGAGATGCCTTTTATAAGGACGATCTCTGATGTTGTGTGAACCACACATTGTGTCTTCAGACTGATTTATTCCACATGGCAGATATGCATATTATGAATCGTGTCCTGAAGGAACCGATGTCTGACCCATATGGAGAAGATGCTGGTGTTCTTGTTGAGACACAGTAGGCCGAGGGCGCGGCTTTAAAGACAGCCTCACAGCAACTTGAACAGACCAATGCTGAGGTCCACTACGCTGAAGTGATGCTTGACTCAGTGGAGAAATAAGTTAAAATACTATAATTAAAGGTTTTCCAGATTATAGGAATCTACAATATATTGTGAAACTGCTCAGATGACGTCCGCAGTAGCACATATTCTTCTATTGATAGTTTAATTTATAATGTACTATTAGTGGAGATGTCACATTATTCAAATGAATAGAATGACAGCCATGAAGTCAGAATCAGTCCATTGCCCTTCACTTAAGATTTGTACAATGTATAATGTTTATAAATCAAAACGCAACAAATATATGTACAATACAGTTTACAAACTGAATTTGTAAAAAAGAATGTTTTGCTGACTTTTGTATTCTCTTTGAAGCAACAAAATGTATGTGTTATGTATGTCGTAACTAGGGTTTGACTTTTATGACCTGGGGCTGGATGAAATTTAATTTGAGATGCACTGTAAAAGCTCCAGGAAATTGCAACTGGCCACTGCACCTTCCATAAGAGAGCTCAAACATTTGCTAATGCATTGGTTGCCTCACAGGCACTCTTTCCCTGGTTTGCCCATGTGGCGCATGGTGTTGGCCACACGGGCAAAGGGGGGATGTGTGCATCAGTCTTTTAAATTGGTTTGCCCCAGGTTTTATAGTAACAGCTTAGCAATATTGTAGAACTTGCCACATTTGTCAAGCTCATAATCCTGCAATATGCAAATAGATTGTGTTCAAAAGCTTAAATGTTGTGGATATGAATATATACTTGTAATAACATATAGGTGTTCTAAATGGGTTGAAGCCTATCCCGTAGGAAGGCTGAAGTAGTAAAAGTAGCAAAAATACAGTTAAGGGATGTTATATGTAGATTTCGCATTCCAGGGAAATTTCCAGTGATAGGAACACTCACTTCACTGGGACAATAGTGCAGGAACTATGCAAAGCCCTGCGAGGTAAACAACATTTTCACTGCCCCATCAGGCTCAGTCAGCTGGAGCAGTGGAGAAACAAAATGGGATATTAAAGAATAAGCTGTCTAATATATGCAAACAAACAGGACTCAAACGTCCAGATCCCCTTCCTATAGTCCTAATGACAATGAAATCGTCAGCAAATTGAGAAAAACAGGTCTTTCTCCGTGTGAGATTATTATGGGATGACTTATGAGACTCTCCATCACTCCTCCATTGTCTGTAAGGGAAATGGACATCCACTTGATGGATGATGCTATGTTGTCTTTTTGTATGGGACTAACACGTGCTTTCGAAGCTGTCCATTCACAGATGAAAGCCGCCCAGACTGAACCATCCCAGCAGGTTTACCACCCCTTCCAGCAAGGTGACTGTGTATATCAAAGCACACAAGAGAAAGTCCTCCCAACAGCCCAGGTGGACAGGGCCCTACCAGGTGCTCCTGACCACCCACACAGCTGTGAAGTGCCTAGGAACGACGACATGGATCCACTCCTCACACTGCAAACTTGCCAATCGAGGCGATCAGCACAACCCTGGTGGAGAACAGAGGGATAAAGGAATTGTTCTTCCACATCAGATTTGACATTACTGTATGTATGCAGGCCCTTGTAATTGCTTTTCCAATACTGCCAACTGGTTATTGATGATTGATTTCACATTGTGGTACGAGTATCGAGTGAAATGCGTGCTATCCACCTCAACAACACAGCGATAACATGGAGCCGACAGGTGATCCAGGTCACAATAGAGGTCAAGCAGTGGGAGGAGGAAGACGTGGTGGTCAAAGGTGTAGCGTAAGGTACACTTATAAAATTCAATTAAAGAAGTGAATTTATAGTATCACCTTATCACGAATCCTGGAATCTTGTAGAACTCAATTTCTGTAATAATTGGACGCAGACACCAATTCCAAAGATATAAATTGTCAAATTTATTCAAAAACAAAGACTAAATGTAGCACTACACTAATTATACAAAAGGGAAAAACTAATTAAAATTCAACTCTAGATCAACAAATCAAAGACAAATCACTTCCGTGACCAAATCAAAGACCATGGGATCGCATATGATAACACACAAATCATTAAACAAAAAAGGTTATAAACACATTGACTACAATACCGGTTAGTAAGACGAAGGTGAGTCTCTCATTAGTATTGTTAGTCAGACATTCAATAACTATGCAGGTTAGTATTTATGTCAGGTAACTTCTCGTTATATATATATCAGTCTCATTAACGTTTAGGTGGAGAGAAAGATCCTATCATTACTTGTTACCACAATTTCCCTTAACTGATTATTATTCAATGATTAAGGATAGGCAGGGCCACCTATAATCTGGTGTCTATTAACTTGTGTCAATTTCAGACTAAACAGTTAAACAGGAATGAGAAGATATTTCTCGGCGTTGACAGATTTTATTTCTAAAATTATCAACAAAACAGTTGAATGCAACACACATTTATATTTAAGAAAACTAAATGATATAACACATTCTAGAGTTATGAATCACAGATTAACATTTCTAATTGATTTCTCAAATGTCATGAATCACAAACTCCAAACTGTTAAACTTATGTGAACTTCGTCACAGAGAGGCCTCTCTGGCTTCGGGCTCAGATAACAGCACACGGCACGAGGTCCGTGTGGTTTGGAACAAAGGCAGTCCGGTTCGGCTTTGTCCAAGAACTTCCACTCAGTCGATGCACCTGGAAGTTGGGGTTTCGCGAATGTAGAGTCTTTTCCAAACAGATTTTCCACTGGTTTGAAGGCTCCAAGGTTGTGCACAAAATCTTCTTTGTAAGCAGGGTTCCACCGTAGTTACTTGAAGACAAAGTCTTTGAGGAAAGCAGGGCCCTGTTTGTTCCAAGGGTCAAGTTTCTTAAGACTCAAATAGCTATTTAAGTGACTGACACTTTCGTATTCAGTCGACTTAGTCAATTGTCCAGCTGTAAAACTCCACTGATCAGGTGGGTCTGTGAAGTTATTTATTTAATAAAGTCCTTTAAAATAATTCTTCGCTCAATCTCCTTCTCCCAGTTTAACTCTTCTGTTGCCGGCAAAGACTTGGTTGGTTTCTGATTCCGGTTCTGGCAACAGAGCTACAGGTTGAGCTGTGGCAGCGAGTTTCTGGTTCAGGTGAGAGAGAGAGAGAGAGAAAGACTGTCCGCTGTTCCTTATAGTCTGTCAGATCAGTAGGTGATTGGTCCCTGAGTTCTTGAGATTGGATTTCGGTTTCAGCCCCCAGTGTCCTATTGGAGGGAGGCTTTATTTATGACTGATGTCAATCCATGCCATCTTTTGGAAATGCCGGTTGGCCTGGGTTCGTAGCTCTATGTCGGGATTTCGGCTCTCATCCACTTCAAAGAGTTTTTATCACCTACAGGCCCCTTTCTCCAGACATCTCATAGCAGAATTCCAAACTATTTGGCCTCTTCTCGGTGCCATCCTCCCCAAAACTGTCACTTTGATGCAAACCAGTTCCAAGCTGATGAGCTAAGGAAATCTGATAACTTTGGGGGGGGAGAGGTCTTCTTTAGATCAGTGCTTCAGCTCAGAGCCCAAATGCTCTTATCCAAATACACCCAACATAACGCTACATATGTATGTATGTATGTATATATGTGTAGAAGGAAAATTAGAAATTATTTTCTTACACCTGTTTTTCTCTCTTGTATACTTAAGAAAGATACGGTCAAGCTAGAAGGTCAGCCCAGAAGATAGTTTGATTTCTGTTTGTTATTTACGATGAGAACCTTGGAGACATTGTCAAACGGTATGACCTACGTGCCTGTTCCCTAAAACCATGTGTTGACCTATGAACTCTGTTCTATAATGATATATGTTCTGCTTAGTTAGCCTTTAAGATAACATAGTAATGACTTTCTAGCATGTATGGATGTATGTATGTATGTATATATATATATATATATGTATGTATGTATGTCCAATTGCTTTGACAATACAAATGAATTGAATTGAGAGGAAGAGAGAGAGAGAGAGAGAGAGAAAGAGAGAGAGAGAGACAGACAGACAGACAGACAGCTCAGCGATGACATCACGAGCCTCTCTCAGCTGACTGTTATGACATCACAGAGCACGTACATTCCGTTGCTTGTCGTCTGTCAACCACTCAGTCACTGCTAGCCAGACTGTCCCTAAGACAAAGTGTACAATACTTCAATTATATCTCCTCCAGACAGATAAAGAGTATTAAGAGCTACGATGAAGTTACCCAGGAGACGTAAAAAGCTTGCATCACCAGGTATTTCCTGGAGGTCACCCATCCAAGTACTAACCAGGCCCTGGCCCGTTTAGTTTCAAAGGTCTGACGAGATCGGGCACGTTCAGGACGGTGTGGCCGCAAGCCGAGATGCCTGGCTGCATGATGTCTCTTAAAGGCTGGCGGGTATTGACGGAATTTCCAGCAAAAAATAAAAAATAAAAAAATAAAAAAATGGAGGGAAAAATAACAGTGCAGGAAAGGGTGTTGAAAGTAGCCGGGAACGTGTACAATTCTTCAATTATATCTCCTCCAGACAGAAAGAGAGTATTAAGAGCTACGATGAAGTTACCCAGGAGACGTAAGAAGCTTGCAGCACCTGGTATTTCTAGGAGATCTCCCATCCAAGTACTGACCAGGCCATGCCCCGTTTAGCTTCCGAGATCTGACGAGACGGGGTGCGTCCAGGACGGTGTAGCCGCAAGCCGAGAGGCCTGGCTGCATGATGTCTCTTAAAGGCTGACGGGTGTTGACGGAACTTCCAGCAAATAAAAAAAGAAAAATGGAGGGAAAAATATCAGTTCAGCAAAGGGTGTTGAAAGTAGCCGGGTACGTGTACATTTCTTCAATTATATCTCCTCCAGACAGAAAGAGAGTATTAAGATCTACGATGATGTTACCCAGGAGACGTATAAAGCTTGCAGCACCTGGTATTTCCAGGAGGTCACCCATCCAAGTACTGACCAGGCCCTGCCCTGTTTAGCTTCCGAGATCTGATGAGATCGGTCGCGTTCAGGACGGCGTGGCCGCAAGCCGAGAGGCCTGGCAGCATGATGTCTCTTAAAGGCGGGCGGGTTTTGACGGACCTTCCAGCAAAAAAAAAAAGAAAAAAGAAAAATGGAGGGAAAAATATCAGTGCAGCAAAGGATGTTGAAAGTAACCGGGTACGTGTACAATTCTTCAATTATATCTCCTCCAGACTGAAAGAGAGTATTAAGAGCTACGATAAAGTTACCCAGGAGACGTAAAAGCTTGCAGCACCAGGTATTTCCAGGAGGTCTCACATTCAAGTACTGACCAGGTCCTGCCCCGTTTAGCTTCCGAGATCTGACGAGATCGGGCGCGTTCAGGATGGTGTGGCCGCAAGCCGAGATGCCTGGCTGCATGATGTCTCTTAAAGGCTGGCGGGTATTGACGGAATTTCCAGCAAAAAAAAAAAAAAAAAAAAAAAAAAAAACGGAGGCAAGAATATCAGTGCAGCAAAGGGTGTTGAAAGTTGCCGGGTACGTGTACAATACTTCAATTATATCTCCTCCAGACAGAAAGAGAGTATTAAGAGCTACGATAAAGTTACCCAGGAGAAGTAAAAAGCTGGCAGCACCTGGTATTTCCAGGAGGTCTCCCATCCAAGTACTGAGCAGGCCCTGCCCCGTTTAGCTTCCGAGATCTGACGAGATCGGGCGCGTTCAGGACGGTGTGGCCACAAGCCGAGACGCCTGGCTGCATGATGTCTCTTAAAGGCTGGTGGGTATTGACGGATCTTCCAGCAAAATGAAGAAGAAAAAAGAGAACTGGAGGGAAAAATATCAGTGCAGCAAAGGGTGTTAAAAGTAGCCGGGTACGTGTACAATACTTCAATTATATCTCCTCCAGACAGAAAGAGAGTATTAAGAGCTACGATGAAATTACCCAAGTGATGTAAAAAGCTTGCAGCACCTGGTATTTCCAGGAGGTCTCCCATCTAAGTACTGACCAGGCCCTGCCCCGTTTAGCTTCCGAGATCTGACGAGATCGGGCGCATTCAGGACGGTGTGGCCACAAGCCGAGACGCCTGGCTGCATGATGTCTCTTAAAGGCTGGCGGGTATTGACGGAATTTCCAGAAAAAAAAAAAAAAAAAAAAAAAATAGAAAAATGGAGGGAAAAATATCAGTGCAGGAAAGGGTGTTGAAAGTAGCCGGGTACGTGTACAATTCTTCAATTATATCTCCTCCAGACAGAAAGAGAGTATAAAGAGCTATGATGAAGTTACCCAAGTGACGAAAAAAGCTTGCAGCACCTGTTATTTCCAGGAGGTCACCCATCCAAGTACTGACCAGGCCCTGCCCCGTTCAGCTTCCGAGATCTGACGAGATCAGGCGCGTTCAAGACGGTGTGGCCGCAAGCCAAGAGGCCTGGCTGCATGAAGTCTCTTAAAGGCTGGAGGGTATTGACGGAACTTACAGCAAAAAATAAAAGAAAAATGAAAAATGGAGGGAAAAATATCAGTGCAGCAAAGGGTGTTGAAAGTAGCCGGGTACGTGTACAATTCTTCAATTATATCTCCTCCGGACTGTAAGAGAGTATTAAGAGCTACGATGAAGTTACACAGGATACGTAAAAAGCTTGCATCACCTGGTATTTCCAGGAGGTCACCCATCCAAGTACTGACCAGGACCCTGCCCAGTTCAGCTTCCGAGATCGGGCGCATTCAGGACGGTGTGGCCGCAAGCCGAGAGACCTGGCTGCATGATATCTTTTAAAGGCTGGCGGGTATTGACGGAACTTCCAGCAAATAAAAAAAAAAAAAGAAATAAGAAAAATGGAGGGAAAAATATCACTGCCGCAAAGGGTGTTGAAAGTAGCCAGGTACGTGTACAATTCTTCAATTAAATCTCCTCCAGACAGAAAGAGAGTATTAAAAGCTACGACGAAGTTCCCCAGGTGACGAAAAAAGCTTGCAGCGCCTGGAATTTCCAGAAGGTCTCACATTCAAGTAATGACCAGGCCCTGCCCAGTTTAGCTTCCGAGAGCTGACGAGATGGGGCGCGTTCAGGACGGTGTGGCCGCAAGCCAAGAGGCCTTGCTGCATGATGTCTCTTAAAGGCTGGCGGATATTGACGGAACTTCCAGAAAAAAGAAAAAAGAAAAAGAAAAATGGAGGGAAAAATATCAGTGCAGCAAAGGGTGTTAAAAGTAGCCGGGTACGTGGACAATATTTCAATTATATCTCCTCCAGACAGAAAGAGTGTATTAAGAGCTAAGATAAAGTTACCCAGCAGACGAAAAAAGCTTGCAGCACCTGGTATTTCCAGGAGGTCTCCCATCCAAGTACTGACCAGGCCCTGCCCCATTTAGCTTCCAAGATCTGACGAGATCAGGTGCGTTCAGGACGGTGTGGCCGCAAGCCAAGAGTCCTGGCTGCATGATGTCTCTTAAAGGCTGGAGGGTATTGATGGAACTTCCTGCAAAAATCAATAGAAAAAAGAAAAATGGAGGGAAAAATATCAGTGCAGCAAAGGGTGTTGAAAGTAGCCGGGTACGTGTACAATTCTTCAATTATATCTCCTCCAGACTGAAAGAGAGTATTAAGAGCTACGATGAAGTTACACAGGATACGTAAAAAGCTTGCATTACATGGTATTTCCAGGAGGTCACCCATCCAAGTACCAACCAGGCCCTGGCTCGTTTAGTTTCCAAGGTCTGACGAGATCGGGCGCGTTCAGGACGGTGTGGCCGCAAGCCAAGATGCCTGGCTGCATGATGTCTCTTAAAGGCTGGAGGGTATTGATGGAACTTCCTGCAAAAATCAATAGAAAAAAGAAAAATGGAGGGAAAAATATCAGTGCAGCAAAGGGTGTTGAAAGTAGCCGGGTACGTGTACAATTCTTCAATTATATCTCCTCCAGACTGAAAGAGAGTATTAAGAGCTACGATGAAGTTACACAGGATACGTAAAAAGCTTGCATTACATGGTATTTCCAGGAGGTCACCCATCCAAGTACCAACCAGGCCCTGGCTCGTTTAGTTTCCAAGGTCTGACGAGATCGGGCGCGTTCAGGACGGTGTGGCCGCAAGCCAAGAGGCCTGGCTGCATAATGTCTCTAAAAGGCTGGAGGGTATTGACGGAACTTCCAGCAAAAAAAAAAGAAATAACAAAAATGGAGGGAAAAATTTCAGTGCAGCAAAGGGTGTTGAAAGTAGCAGGGTACGTGTACAATACTTCAATTATATCTCCTCCAGACAGAAAGAGTATTAAGAGCTACGATGAAGTTACACAGGATACGTAAAATGCTTGCATTACATGGTATTTCCAGGAGGTCACCCATCCAAGTACTGATCAGGACCTGCCCCGTTTAGCTTCCGAGACCTGACGAGATCGGGCGCATTCAGGATGGTGTGGCACACAAGCCAAGACGCCTGGCTGCATGATGTCTCTAAAAGGCTGGCGGGTATTGACGGAACATCCAAGAAAAAAAAAAAAAAAAAAAATAGAAAAATGGAGGGAAAAATATCAGTGCAGGAAAGGGTGTTGAATGTAGCCGGGTACGTGTACAATACTTCAATTATATCTCCTCCAGACAGAAAGCGAGTATTAAGAGCTACGATGAAGTTACCCAGGAGACGTAAAAAGTTTGCAGCACCTCGTATTTCCAGAAGGTCACCCATAAAAGTACTGACCAGGCCCTGCCCCGTTTAAATTCCGAGATCTGACGAGATCGGGCGCGTTCAGGATGGTGTGGCCGCAAGCCGAGAGGCCTGGCTGCATGATGTCTCTTAATGGCTGGCGGGTATTGACGGAACTTCCAGCAAAAAAAAAAAAAAAAAAAAGAAAAAGAAAAATGGAGGGAAAAATATCAGTGCAGTAATGGGTTTTGAAGTAGCCGGATACGTGTACAATTCTTCAATTATATCTCCTCCAGACAGAAAGAGAGTATTAAGAGCTACGATGAAGTTACCCAGGAGACGTAAAAAGCTTGCAGCACCTGGCATTTCCAGGAGGTCACCCAACCAAGTACTGACCAGGCCCTGCCCCGTTTTGCTTCCGAGATATGATGAGATCAGGCGCGTTCAGGACGGTGTGGCCGCAAGCCAAGAGACCTGGCTGCATGATGTCTCTTAAAGGCTGGCAAGTATTGACGGAACTTCCAGCAAAAAAAAAAAAAAAAAAAATAGAAAAAGGGAGGGAAAAATATCAGTGCAGCAAAGGGTGTTGAAAGTAGCCGGGTACATGTACAATTCTTCAATTATATCTCCTCCTGACAGAGAGAGAGTATTAAGAGCTACGATAAAGTTACCCAGGAGACGTAAACGCTTGCAGCACTAAGTATTTCCAGGAGGTCTCACATTCATGTACTAACCAGGTCCTGCCCCGTTTAGCTTCCGAGATCTGACGAGATCGGGCGCGTTCAGTATGGTGTGGCCGCAAGCCGAGATGCCTGGCTGCATGATGTCTCTTAAAGGCTGGCGGGTATTGACGGAACTGCCAGCAAAAAAAAAAAAGAAAAATAGAGGGAAATATACCAGTGCAGCAAAGGGTGTTGAAAGTAGCCGGGTACGTGTACAATTCTTCAATTATATCTCCTGGAGATAGAAAGAGAGTATTAAGAGCTACGATGAAGTTACCCAGGAGACGTAAAAAGCTTGCAGCACCTGGTATTTCCAGGAGGTCACACATCCAAGTACTGACCAGGCCCTGCCCCGTTTAGCTTCCGAAATCTGATATGATCGGGAGCGTTCAGGACGGTGTGACTACAAGCCAAGAGGCCTGGCTGCATGATGTCTCTTAAAGGCTGGCGGATATTGACGGAACTTCCAGCAAAAAAATAAAATAAAAAGAAAAATGGAGGGAAAAATATCAGTGCAGCAAAGGGTGTTGAAAGTAGCCTAGTAAGTGGACAATTCTTCAATTATATCTCCTGGAGACAGAAAGAGAGTATTAAGAGCTACGATGAAGTTACCCAGGAGACGTAAAAGGCTTGCAGCACCTGGTATTTCTAGGAGGTCTCCCATCCATGTAGTGACCAGGCCCTGCCCCGTTTAGCTTCCGAGATCTGACGAGATCGGGCGCATTCAGGATGGTGTGGCCGCAAGCCGAGAGGCCTGGCTGCATGATGTCTCTTAAAGGTTGGCGGGTATTGACGGAACTTCCAGCAAAAAAAAAAAAAAAAAAGAAAAATGGATGGAAAAATATCAGTGCAGCAAAGGGTGTTGACAGTAGCTGGGTACGTGTACAATACTTCAATTATATCTCCTCCAGACAGATAGAGAGTATTAAGAGCTACGATAAAGTTACCCAGGAGACGTAAAAGCTTGCAGCACCAGGTATTTCCAGGAGGTCTCACATTCATGTACTGACCAGGTCCTGCCCCGTTTAGCTTGCGAGATCTGACGAGATCGGGCGCGTTCAGGATGGTGTGGCCGCAAGCCGAGATGCCTGGCTGCATGATGTCTCTTAAAGGCTGGCGGGTATTGACGGAACTGCCAGCAAAAAAAAAAAGAAAAATAGAGGGAAATATACCAGTGCAGCAAAGGGTGTTGAAAGTAGCCGGGTACGTGTACAATTCTTCAATTATATCTCCTGGAGATAGAAAGAGAGTATTAAGAGCTACGATGAAGTTACCCAGGAGACGTAAAAAGCTTGCAGCACCTGGTATTTCCAGGAGGTCACACATCCAAGTACTGACCAGGCCCTGCCCCGTTTAGCTTCCGAAATCTGATATGATCGGGAGCGTTCAGGACGGTGTGACTACAAGCCAAGAGGCCTGGCTGCATGATGTCTCTTAAAGGCTGGCGGATATTGACGGAACTTCCAGCAAAAAAATAAAATAAAAAGAAAAATGGAGGGAAAAATATCAGTGCAGCAAAGGGTGTTGAAAGTAGCCTAGTAAGTGGACAATTCTTCAATTATATCTCCTGGAGACAGAAAGAGAGTATTAAGAGCTACGATGAAGTTACCCAGGAGACGTAAAAAGCTTGCAGCACCTGGTATTTCTAGGAGGTCTCCCATCCAAGTACTGACCAGGCCCTGCCCCGTTTAGCTTCCGAGATCTGACGAGATCGGGCGCATTCAGGACGGTGTGGCCACAAGCCGAAAGGCCTGGCTGCATGATGTCTCTTAAAGGTTAGCGGGTATTGACGGAACTTCCAGAAAAAAAAAAAAGAAAAAAAAGAAAAAAGAAAAATGGTTGGAAAAATATCAGTGCAGCAAAGGGTGTTGACAGTAGCTGGATACGTGTACAATACTTCAATTATATCTCCTCCAGACAGAGAGAGAGTATTAAGAGCTACGATGAAGTTACCCAGGAGACGTAAAAAGCTTGCAGCACCTGGTATTTCTAGGAGGTCTCCCATCCAAGTACTGACCAGGTCCTGCCCCGTTTAGCTTCCGAGATCTGACGAGATCGGGCGCATTTAGGACGGTGTGGCCGCAAGCCGAGAGGCCTTGTTGCATGATGTCTCTTAAAGGTTGGCGGGTATTGACGGAACTTCCAGCAAAAAAAAAAAAAAAAAAAGAAAAATGGATGGAAAAATATCAGTGCAGCAAATGGTGTTGACAGTAGCTGGGTACGTGTACAATACTTCAATTATATCTCCTCCAGACAGATAGAGAGTATTAAGAGCCACGATAAAGTTACCCAGGAGACGTAAAAGCTTGCAGCACCTGGTATTTCCAGGAGGTCTCACATTCAAGTACTGACCAGGTCCTGCCCCGTTTAGCTTCCGAGATCTGACGATATCATGCGCGTTCAGGACGGTGTGGCCGAAAGCCAAGAGGCCCGGCTGCATGATGTCTCTTTAAGGCTGGCGGGTATTGACGAAACTTCCAGCAAAAAATAAAAGAAAAAAGAAAAATGGAGGGAAATATATCAGTGCAGCAAAGGGTGTTGAAAGTTGCCGGGTATGTGTACAATTCTTCAATTATATCTACTCCAGACAGAAAGAGAGTATTAAGAGCTACAATGAAGTTACCCAGGAGACGTAAAAAGCTTGCAGCACCAGGTATTTCCAGGAGGTCTCCCATCCAAGTACTGACCAGGCCCTGCCCCGTTTAGCTTCCGAGATTTGATGAGATCGGGCGCGTTCAGAACGGTGTGGCCGCAAGCCGAGAGTCCTGGCTGCATGATGTCTCTTAAAGGCTGGAGGGTATTGACGGAACTTTCAGCAAAGAACAAAAGAAAAAAGAAAAATGGAGGGAAAAATATCAGTGCAGCAAAGGGTGTTGAAAATAGCCGGGTACGTGTACAATTCCTCAATTATAACACCTCCAGACAGATAGAGAGTATTAAGAGCTACGATGAAGTTACCCAGGAGACGTAAAAAGCTTGCAGCACCAGGTATTTCCAGGAGGTCTCCCATCCAAGTACTGACCAGGCCCTGCCCCGTTTAGTTTCCGAGATCTGACGAGATCGGGCGCATTCAGAACGGTGTGGCCACAAGCCGAGAGTCCTGGCTGCATGATGTCTCTTAAAGACTGGCGGGTATTGACGGAACTTCCAGCAAAAAAAAAAGAAAAAAATAAATAGAAAAATGGAGGGAAAAATATCAGTGCAGCAAAGGGTGTTGAAAGTAGCCGGTTACGTGAACAATTCTTCAATTATATCTCCTCCAGACAGAAAGAGAGTGTTAAGAGCTACGATAAAGTTACCCAGGAGACGTAAAAAGCTTGCAGCACCAGGTATTTCCAGGAGGTCCCACATTCAAGTACTGACCAGGTCCTGCCCCGTTTAGCTTCCGAGATCTGACGAGATGGGGCGCGTTCAGGACGGTGTGGTTGCAAGCCAAGAGGCCTGGCTGCATGATGTCTCTTAAACGCTGGAGGGAATTGATGGAACTTCCAGCAAGAAAAAAAAAAAAAAAAAATAGAAAAATGGAGGGAAAAATATCAGTGCAGCAAAGGGTGTTGAAAGTAACTGGGTACGTGTACAATACTTCAATTATATCTCCTCCAGACAGAAAGAGAGTATTAAGAGCTACGATAAAATTACCCAGGAGACGTAAAAGCTTGCAGCACCAGGTATTTCCAGGAGGTCTCACATTCAAGTACTGACCAGGTCCTGCCCCGTTTAGCTTCTGAGATCTGACGAGATCGGGCGCGTTCAGGACGGTGAGGCCGCAAGCCGCAAGGCCTGGCTGCATGATGTCTCTTAAAGGTTGGCGGGTATTGACGGAACTTCCAGCAAAAAAAAAAAAAAAAAAGAAAAGTGGATTGAAAAATATCAGTGCAGCAAAGGGTGTTGACAGTAGCTGAGTACGTGTACAATACTTCAATTATATCTCCTCCAGACAGAAAGAGAGTATTAAGTGCTACGATGAAGTTACCCAGGAGACGTAAAAAGCTTGCAGCACCTGGTATTTCTAGGAGGTCTCCCATCCAAGTACTGACCAGGCCCTGCCCCATTTAGCTTCCGAAATCTGACGAGAACGGGCGCATTCTGGACGGTGTGGCCACAAGCCGAGAGGCCTGGCTGCATGATATCTCTTAAAGGCTGGCGGGTATTGACGGAACTTCCAGAAAAAATAAAAAAGTAAAAGAAAAATGGAGGGAAAAATATCAGTGCAGCAAAGGGAGTTGAAAGTAGTCGGGTACTTGTACAATTCTTCAAATTTATCTCCACCACACAGAAAGAGAGTATTAAGAGCTACGATGAAGTTACCCAAGTGACGTAAAAAGCTTGCAGCACCTGGTATTTCCAGGAGGTCTCCCATCCAAGTACTGACCACACCCTTCCCCGTTTAGCTTCCGAGATCTGACGAGATCGGGCGCGTTCAGGACGGTGTGGCTGCAAGCCAAAAATCCTGGCTGCATGATGTCTCTTAAAGGCTGGTGGGTATTGACGGAACTTCCAGCAAAAAAAAAAAAAAAAAACTTAGGGAAAAATATCAGTGCAGCAAAGGGTGTTGAAAGTAGCCGGGTACGTGTACAATTCTTCAATTATATCTTCTCCAGACAGAAAGAGAGTATTAAGAGCTACGATGAAGTTCCCCAGGAGACGTAAAAAGCTGGCAGCACCGGGTATTTCCAGGAGGTCTCACATTTAAGTACTGACCAGGTCCTGCCCCGTTTAGCTTCCGAGATCTGACAAGATCGGGCGCGTTCAGGACGGTGTGGCCGCAAGCCGAGATGTCTGGCTGCATGATGTCTCTTAAAGGCTGGCGGGTATTGACGGAATTTCCAGCAAAAAAAAAAAAAAAAAAGAGAAAAATGGAGGGAAAAATATCAGTGCAGCAAATTGGTGTTGACAGTAGCTGGGTACGTGTACAATTCTTCAATTATATCTCCTCCAGACAGAAAGAGAGAATTAAGAGCTATGATAAAGTTACCCAGGAGACGTAAAAGCTTGCAGCACCAGGTATTTCCAGGAGGTCTCCCATCCAAGTACTGACCAGGTCCTGCACCGTTTAGCTTCCGAGATCTTACGAATTCGGGCGCGTTCAGGACGGTGTGGCCGCAAGCCAAGAGGCCTGGCTGCATGATGTCTCTTAAAGGTTGGCGGGTATTGACGGAACTTCCAGCAAAAAAAAAAAAAAAAAAAGAAAAATGGATGGAAAAATATCAGTGCAGCAAAGGGTGTTGACAGTAGCTGGATACGTGTACAATACTTCAATTATATCTCCTCCAGACAGATAGAGAGTATTAAGAGCTACGATAAAGTTACCCAGGAGACGTAAAAGCTAGCAGCACCAGGTATTTCCAGGAGGTCTCACATTCATGTACTGACCAGGTCCTGCCCCGTTTAGCTTCCGAGATCTGACGAGATCGGGCGCGTTCAGGATGGTGTGGCCGCAAGCCGAGATGCCTGGCTGCATGATGTCTCTTAAAGGCTGGCGGGTATTGACGGAACTGCCAGCAAAAAAAAAAAAGAAAAATAGAGGGAAATATACCAGTGCAGCAAAGGGTGTTGAAAGTAGCCGGGTACGTGTACAATTCTTCAATTATATCTCCTGGAGACAGAAAGAGAGTATTAAGAGCTACGATGAAGTTACCCAGGAGACGTAAAAAGCTTGCAGCACCTGGTATTTCTAGGAGGTCTCCCATCCAAGTACTGACCAGGCCCTGCCCCGTTTAAATTCCAAGATCTGATGAGATCGGGGGCGTTCAGGACGGTGTGGCTGCAAGCCAAGAGGCCTGGCTGCATGATTTCTCTTAATGGTTGGCGGGTTTTGACGGAACATCCAGCAAATAAAAAAAAAGAGAAATGGTGGTAAAAATATCAGTGCAGCAAAGGGTGTTGAAAGTAGCCAGGTACGTGTACAATTCTTCAATTATATCTCCTCCAGACTGAAAGAGAGTATTAAGAGCTACGATGAAGTTACCCAGGAGACGTAAAAAGCTTGCAGCGTCTGGTATTTCCAGGACGACACCCATCCAAGTACTGACCAGGCCTTGCCCCGTTTAGCTTCCAAGATCTGACAAGATCGGGCGCGTTCAGGACGGTGTGGCCGCAAGACGAGATGTCTGGCTGCATGATGTCTCTTAAAGGCTGGCGGGTATTGACGGAATTTCCAGCAAAAAAAAAAAAAAAAAAAAGAAAAATGGAGGGAAAAATATCAGTTCAGGAAAGGGTGTTGAAAGTAGCCGGGTACGTGTACAATTCTTCAATTATATCTCCTGGAGACAGAAAGAGAGTATTAAGAGCTACGATGAAGTTACCCAGGAGACGTAAAAAGCTTGCAGCACCTGGTATTTCTAGGAGGTCTCCCATCCAAGTACTGACCAGGCCCTGCCCCGTTTAGCTTCCGAGATCTGACGAGATCGGGCGCGTTCAGGATGGTGTGGCCGCAAGCCGAGATGCCTGGCTGCATGATGTCTCTTAAAGGCTGGCGGGTATTGACGGAACTTCCAGCGAAAATAAAAAAGAAAAATAGAGGGAAAAATACCAGTGCAGCAAAGGGTGTTGAAAGTAGCCGGGTACGTGTACAATACTTCAATTATATCTCCTCCAGACAGATAGAGAGTATTAAGAGCTACGATAAAGTTACCCAGGAGACGTAAAAGCTAGCAGCACCAGGTATTTCCAGGAGGTCTCACATTCATGTACTGACCAGGTCCTGCCCCGTTTAGCTTCCGAGATCTGACGAGATCGGGCGCGTTCAGGATGGTGTGGCCGCAAGCCGAGATGCCTGGCTGCATGATGTCTCTTAAAGGCTGGCGGGTATTGACGGAACTTCCAGCAAAAAAAAAAAAGAAAAAAAGAAAAAAGAAAAATGGATGGAAAAATATCAGTGCAGCAAAGGGTGTTGACAGTAGCTGGATATGTGTACAATACTTCAATTATATCTCCTGGAGACAGAAAGAGAGTATTAAGAGCTACGATGATGTTACCCAGGAGACGTAAAAAGCTTGCAGCACCTGGTATTTCTAGGAGGCCTCCCATCCAAGTTCTGACCAGGCCCTGCCCCGTTTAGCTTCCGAGATCTGACGAGATCGGGCGCATTCAGGACGGTGTGGCCACAAGCCGAAAGGCCTGGCTGCATGATGTCTCTTAAAGGTTGACGGGTATTGACGGAACTTCCAGCAAAAAAAAAAAGAAAAAAGAAAAATGGAGGGAAAAATATCAGTGTAGCAAAGGGTTTTGAAAGTAGCCGGGTACGTGTACAATTCTTCAATAATATCTCCTACATACTGAAAGAGAGTATTAAGAGCTATGATGAAGTTACCCAGGAGACGTAAAAAGCTTGCAGCACCTGGTATTTCCAGGAGGTCACCCATCCAAGTACTGACCAGGCCCTGCCCTGTTAGCTTCCGAGATCTGATGAGATCGGGCGCGTTCAGGACGGTGTGGCAGCAAGCCAAGAGGCCTGGCTGCATGATGTCTCTTAAAGGCTGGCGGGTATTGACGGAACTTCCAGCAAAAAAAAAAAAAAAAAGAAAAGTGGATGGAAAAATATCAGTGCAGCAAAGGGTGTTGACAGTAGCTGAGTACGTGTACAATACTTCAATTATATCTCCTCCAGACAGAAAGAGAGTATTAAGAGCTACAATGAAGTTACCCAGGAGACGTAAAAAGCTTGCAGCACCTGGTATTTCTAGGAGGTCTCCCATCCAAGTACTGACCAGGCCCTGCCCCGTTTAGCTTCCGAGATCTGATGAGATCGGGCGCGTTCAGAACGGTGTGGCCGCAAGCCGAAAGGCCTGGCTGCATGATGTCTCTTAAAGGTTGGCGGGTATTGACGGAACTTCCAGCAAAAAAAAAAAGAAAAAAGAAAAATGGAGGGAAAAATATCAGTGTAGCAAAGGGTTTTGAAAGTAGCCGGGTACGTGTACAATTCTTCAATAATATCTCCTACATACTGAAAGAGAGTATTAAGAGCTATGATGAAGTTACCCAGGAGACGTAAAAAGCTTGCAGCACCTGGTATTTCCAGGAGGTCACCCATCCAAGTACTGACCAGGCCCTGCCCCGTTTAGCTTCCGAGATATGATGAGATCAGGCGCGTTCAGGACGGTGTGGCCGCAAGCCAAGAGGCCTGGCTGCATGATGTCTCTTAAAGGCTGGCAAGTATTGACGGAACTTCCAGCAAAAAAAAAAAAAAAAAAAAAATAGAAAAATGGAGGGAAAAATATCAGTGCAGCAAAGGGTGTTGAAAGTAGCCGGGTACGTGTACAATTCTTCAATTATATCTCCTCCAGACAGAAAGAGAGTATTAAGAGCTACGATGAAGTTACCCAGGAGACGTAAACAGCTTGCAGCACCTGGTATTTCTAGGAGGTCTCCCATCCAAGTACTGACCAGGCCCTGCCCCGTTTAGCTTCCGAGATCTGACGATATCGGGCGCATTCAGGACGGTGTGGCCACAAGCCGAAAGGCCTGGCTGCATGATGTCTCTTAAAGGCTGGCGGGTATTGACGGAACTGCCAGCAAAAAAAAAAAAGAAAAATGGAGGGAAAAATATCAGTGCTGGAAAGGGTGTTGAAAGTAGCCGGGTACGTGTACAATTCTTCAATTATATCTCCTGCAGACTGAAAGAGAGTATTAAGAGCTACGATAAAGTTACCCAGGAGACGTAAAAGCTTGCAGCACCTGGTATTTCCAGGAGGTCTCACATTCAAGTACTGACCAGGTCCTGCCCCGTTTAGCTTCCGAGATCTGACGATATCATGCGCGTTCAGGACGGTGTGGCCGAAAGCCGAGAGGCCCGGCTGCATGATGTCTCTTTAAGGCTGGCGGTTATTGACGGAACTTCCAGCAAAAAAAAAATGGATAAAGAAAAATGGAGGGAAAAATATCAGTGCAGCAATGGGTGTTGAAAGTAGCCGGGTACGTGTACAATACTTCAATTATATCTCCTCCAGACAGAAAGAGAGTATTAAGAGCTACGATGAACTCACCTAAAGGATTATTAGGAACACCATAGTAATACTGTGTTTGACCCCCTTTCGCCTTCAGAACTGCTTTAATTCTACGTGGCATTGCTTCAACAAGGTGCTGAAAGCATTCTTTAGAAATGTTGGCCCATATTGATAGGATAGCATCTTGCAGTTGATGGAGATTTGTGGGATGCACATCCAGGGCACGAAGCTCCCGTTCCACCACATCCCAAAGATGCTCTATTGGGTTGAGATCTGGTGACTGTGGGGGCCAGTTTAGTACAGTGAACTCATTGTCATGTTCATGAAACCAATTTGAAATGATTCGACCTTTGTGACATGGTGCATTATCCTGCTGGAAGTAGCCATCAGAGGATGGGTACATGGTGGTCAAAAAGGGATGGACATGGTCAGAAACAATGCTCAGGTAGGCCGTAGCATTTAAACGATGCCCAATTGGTACTAAGGGGCCTAAAGTGTGCCAAGAAGACATCCCCCACACCATTACACCACCACCACCAGCCTGCACAGTGGTAACAAGACATGATGGATCCATGTTCTCATTCTGTTTACGCCAAATTCTGACTCTACCATCTGAATGTCTCACCTCTTTTTCCTATTTGTAGTGGAGATGAGTGGTACCCGGTGGGGTCTTCTGCTGTTGTAGCCCATCCGCCTCAAGGTTGTACGTGTTGTGGTTTCACAAATGCTTTGCTGCATACCTCGTTTGTAACGAGTGGTTATTTCAGTCAAAGTTGCTCTTCTATCAGCTTGAATCAGTCGGCCCATTCTCCTCTGACCTCTAGCATCAACAAGGCATTTTCGCCCACAGGACTGCCGCATACTGGATGTTTTTCCCTTTTCACACCATTCTTTGTAAACCCTAGAAATGGTTGTGCGTGAAAATCCCAGTAACTGAGCAGATTGTGAAATACTCAGACCGGCCCGTCTGGCACCAACAACCATGCCACGCTCAAAATTGCTTAAATCACCTTTCATTCCCATTCAGACATTCAGTTTGGAGTTCAGGAGATTGTCTTGACCAGGACCACACCCCTAAATGCATTGAAGCAACTGCCATGTGATTGGTTGATTAGATAATTGCATTAATGAGAAATTGAACAGGTGTTCCTAATAATCCTTTAGGTGAGTGTATATGTATGTATGTGTATGTATGTCCAATTGCTTTGACAATACAAATGAAATGAATTGAGAGAGAGAGAGAGAGAGAGAGAGAGGAATATGAGCTCCTAAAAAACATTTGTTTTTATACATAAGCGGATTTAATTTGTGATTTACAAAGGAATATATAGCACTATAAACATACACAGAAGACATGGAATAGAAATTCAGAAGAAAAAGTATTCAAAAAATAATAATTTTAAGAGAAACACAAAAAGAAGAAAGCAGAGAGACAGTTCAGGAAGAAAAGTCAGAAAAGAAAAGCTGAAGACAAGAATTGGAGGTAAGAGACAAATAATTAAACAAAAAAATATGTATTAATAAAATAAATAAGCATTCTCAGTAGTTGACTCAGCCAATGAAAATGCAGAGCTCCGATTTGAATAGAGTGACAGTAGGAGAGAGCCCAACTGCCACTGAGACTGATAGAAATCTATCGAACAGCAGTCTGACTGCAGAGCTGCCTTTTGAAATCCGATACCCTGAAGACATTCGCTCTGCACAGGCTAAGAAGGACTACAAACAAGCTGTGATGAGAGCATCTCCTGAGACCCTCATCCTAGACTACACCGGTAAAGGAGAAAACAGGGTCAAGAACAATCTACTGTTCTACACTCAGTATTCCACCGCCTTTCACAAAACCCTGTGCCAGACATACCCCAATAACAACAAGAGGGGCATTAGCAGAGGCAGGCAGATCTCAGTGCTGGTAGAGAAAGACACAGACAGTGTGATGCTCACTTTTAATGTATACCACAACGGGACCATCATGGTGCAGGGCAGCGAGAGCAGCCTGGACCAATTAGCTCTCGGCTTCCACACCTCAAAGCAGCAGACTGAGGTAGAGAAACAAGAGCCAGAGCCGGCCACCCTGCAGTCTGCCCCCAGCCACACGGAGCCAGACAGTGCCCCATCTCCCACAGACTGCCCCCCTGTCTCCCCAAAACTCTCCAGCAACATTAAAACACTAAAGGAATGCCTATCAGTGCTGGAGCTGGAGTTTGCGGAGTTCAGGGAGCAGACCTTGAGCACCCTGGCCCAGACCTCCTTGTGTGATCAGCTCCGGGATGAGATGCACAGACTAAAGATGCAGCACAAGGCTGAGATCCATGAGCTGAGAGCAGCAGTGAGAGACCTGGAGGAGCAGAGCCAAACCCTGAGGACGGAGCTGCGCAGAGCGAGGGAGGAGCTGACCTGGACACCCCAGCACAGCTAGCTGAGGAGCCTGCAGAGCCAGCTGGAGGAGCTAAGAGAGGAGCTACACATCACTGGAGCACAGAGACTGCACTGCACTGACCCCACAACACCTCCAACCCCTGACGCACCCACTGATCCACCCACACTCCCCACCACTCCTGACACACCCACTATCACCAGACCTGCCACTAATACACAACCCCCTGAAACGCCACTCCCCCAAAACACACCCGCTGCCCCCACCACTCCCGACGCAAACCCGGAGTGGCAGGTCAACGCAGAGGTGGTCATTCTGAGCGAATCCAATGGGAAGTTCCTGGTTGAGAGGCGCCTCTTCCCTGGGCGAAAAGTGAAAAAGCTTTGGTGCTCCACAGCACAGAGAGCCCTGGAGCTGCTCTCCAAGAGGAGGCTTTGCCAAGTCAAACACATCCTCATCCACACCGGCACTAACGACCTGAGTGCCCGCAGGGGCGATGTGGCCTCAGCCCTGAGACAGGTAGCAACGAAAGCCACAGAGGAATTCCCAACTGCCAAAATTTCCATCTCCACACTGCTGCCCCGCACAGACGTGCCCCTGCACATCATCCAGGCCATCAACGCAGAAGTGTCCCGAAGATGTGCCCTCCTCCCCAACGTCCACCTGGCACACCACTGAGACATCCAGCCACATCACCTGTATGACCACATCCACCTCAACAAGACGGGTGTGAGGATCATCTCAAAGGTCCTCAAGGACACAACCCTGGGCCGAAACCCCACACACCCCCACCTCGAGACCAGGAGCAAACCCCCCAGCCCCCGGCCACATCCCCAGCCACCGGCTCCACCCCAGCCCCAGCCCCTGAGACCCCGCGGCTCCATTCCCCACCCCCCCATCCCCAGAGGGCCCGTCCAGCACAGCAGAGCGGACAGCCGGGGACCAGCACAGCCACACAGCCACGCAGCAGCGGCTTCCAGAGCCTGGAGGCCCGATGCTGCCCAGCTGGCCCAGATAAGGCAACTCCTCAGTGTCATCTGTTCCACACTGCTGAGTTAACTGAGCCTCAACACACATATATATGGTTGTGGAGATGGAGAGTAAGAAAAAATGTGATTTAATTATTCTGATATTTTGATGCAAAGATAAAATCTTTGAGTGATTATTATGTATATCCATATATAATTATTAATAGTAATATAATATCAGTTGTAGACCACAAATTAAACTTTCTTATGTAGAAGAGACAAGTATAATAAAATATATTAACATGTCCTTTAAAATAAGCAGTTGGAATATGCAGGGTTTACGCTCCTCAACTTTTGGAATGAAGAGCACAGGCCCTGAACTGATCAACACTGTAAATAGTTCAGATGTTTTCATTCTTGTAGAGACTTGGTGCTGTGCAGATATGTCTATACACTGGATGGATACAATGGATACAGGGAGCTGATTGTGCCCTCCTATAAAAAACCCAAAGTCAGGTGTGGCAGGGCCTCGTGGGGGATTATCGTGTGGTACAGGGAGGAGCTCCGAGCAGCCCTATGCCCAGTACAGAGAGGAGACACACACCTGTGGATGAAAATCAGAAAAGACACCCTACAAAATAACACAGATATATACCTATGTGCAATTTATATGCCACCCGCAGACTCCCCCTACTATAATGAGGAAGGCTTTCATGAGCTTCAAAACGAAATCTGCCACTTCCAGACCCTGGGCTCTGTACTGCTGTGTGGCGATCTCAATGCCAGGACTGGCAGAGAGATGGACTACATCAATACAGAGGGGAACACACACCTGTTCGGAGACTCCCCGCTGTGCCACACACACACCTCCACACTGACACAGCCACGACAGCGTGGTAAACAAGAGCAGGAAGCAGGTAGTGCGCCTATGTAAAAGCCTGGGTCTATATATCATCAATGGCAGGACCAGGGGGTACTCTCTGGGGAGATTCACATACTGCTCGGCTCTGGGCAGCAGTGTGGTGGACTACGCCATAACTGACCTGGACCCACAAGCCAACAATGCGTTTATAGTCAGACAACAATCTCCACTATCAGACCACAGCCAAATAACACTTTACCTAAAAAGATCAGCGCAGCCACAAGTCAGAGCCAAACTTCCCACAAAACTGGTCTCCCTGCCACCCAGTTAGAGATGGTCAGAGCCCAGCACAGAGAACTACACAAGAGCCCTGAATAGTGATGAGATTGAAAACATGTTAGACAGATATCAATCCTCACACTATCAAATAAACCAAAACGGAATAAACTCAGCCACCAAAACACTGAATGAAATATTTGAAATCAAACATTAAAACAATTAAAAACCAAAATATGAAATCGTCTAAAAGAAAAAAAGAACAGTGGTGTGACCAGGAGTGTGAAACTTCTAGGAAACACCTGAGACATCTCTCCAACACTAAACACAGAGAGCCCGACAACCAGGAGGCTCGCCTCAGCTACTGCCAGGCCCTGCGGCACTACAAGCAACTCCTCAGTAAGAAAAAAGACCACTATATGGGCAGAATAAATACCCCAAAAACAAAAAATGAAATACCAATTCAAAATGGAGAAATCTGGAAAACACACTTTGAAAAACTTTACCAAAATGTTGAAAACAATCCAAAGCCAGAACAGGTTAAAATATTAAAAAACCTAAATAAATTGGAAGAAATCATTAAGAATAACCAAAATCCCTTAGATAACCCATTTACAATACAGGAACTAAAACATCAACTCAAAATCCTCAAACCCAGGAAAGCCAGCGGCCCCGACAGCATCAGCCCTGAGATGCTGAAGCACAGCAGCCCGCAGCTGCAGGAGGCTCTGCTCAAACTCTTTAACCTGGTGCTGAGAGCCGGGTGTTTCCCTGAGGTCGGGAATCAAGGATTGATCACCCCGATTTTTAAAAGTGGAGACAAATTAGACCCCAATAACTACTGGGGCAGCTGTGTGAGCAGTAACCTGGGGAAGGTGTTCTGCAGTATCATCAACGCCCAGATACTGGCCTTCCTTACCAAGCACAGTGTCCTGAATAAGAGTCAGATTGGCTTCCTACCAAAACACAGCACAACCGATCATATTTACACTCTACACACCCTCATAAATAAATATACCCAAAACAATAAAGGAAAAATATTTGCCTGTTTTGTAGACTTTAGAAAGGCATTTGACTCAATCTGGCACAAGGGATTATTTTATAAACTTCTACAGAGTGGTGTAGGGGGTAAAGTTTATGACATCATTAAATCAATGTATTCTGAAAACAAATGCGGAGTTCAAATTGGCAACTCAAGAACAGAGTTCTTCACTCAGGGGCGGGGAGTGAGACAGGGCTGCAGTCTGAGTCCAACACTGTTCAACATCTACATCATCGAGTTGGCCACAGTGTTGGAGCAGTCTGACGCCCGCAGCCTAACTCTCCATGACACA
This sequence comes from Amia ocellicauda, assembly GCF_036373705.1. Classification (NCBI taxonomy): domain Eukaryota; kingdom Metazoa; phylum Chordata; class Actinopteri; order Amiiformes; family Amiidae; genus Amia; species Amia ocellicauda. Next base: position 69,427 of record NW_027102700.1, read on the forward strand.
GAGATCAAGTTCCTGCTCTACGCAGACGACCTGGTGCTGCTGTCGCCCACAGAGCAGGGGCTTCAGCAGAACCTGGCGCTGCTAGAGCAGTACTGTCAGAAATGGGCCCTGGCAGTCAATCTGGACAAGACCAGAGTTATGGTTTTCCAGAAAAAAGCCCCATCTCAGGGAAACAGGTACCGCTTCACTCTGGGCAGCACTGGATTAGAGCACTGCACCAGATACAACTACCTTGGCCTGACCATCAGTGCGTCAGGGAGCTTCAGCCTGGCTATAAACGCATTAAAAGACAAGGCACGCCGGGCATTTTATGCCATAAAGACACAATTTGGGAAAACAACAATACCAATAACTATTTGGATTAAAATATTAAACTCCATCATCCAACCAATCCTGCTATATGGGAGCGAAGTGTGGGGTCCCCTCATGAACCTCAATAACAACAATTGGGACAAAAGCCCCATGGAAATATTCCACCTAGAATTTAATAAAAACATCTTACACGTACACAGAAACGCCCCCACGGCTCTGAGGCTCACAGAGCCCGAACACACAATGACCAAAACAACAACAATTGGGAAAATTGACATGTACCTGAAAAGCAAATACACAAAAGATTAGAGACACGAATTAGAATTACAAAACAAATTGGAATGCTACCGGGCCCTGAATAGAAACATTACATTGGCTGAATACTTAAAAATCCAAAATATAAAAGAGAGACAAAATCTAACTAAATACAGGCTCAGTGACCACAGCCTCGCCATTGAAAAAGGCCGCTACAGAAAATTCTGGGTTGCCAGAGAAGAGCGGCTGTGCAGCCAGTGTGACCTAGGGGAGGTCGAAACACAGGCGCATTTCCTGCTGTCCTGCCCTAAATACACAAAAATCAGGGAGACATACTTTAAAATATTAAAAATGCATATCCCTGAGTTCAGCATGATCCCCGATTGCTGCAAACTCCCCGTCCTGCTGGGAGAGGAGGAGCGCACTGCCTTCTTAGCAGCGCAATATGTATCCACCTGCCACAGCCTGCGAGACAGTGTGTAGACACCAGCCTGTGGCACTCCATTTGCAAAACAAAATAAAAACAGTGATTTTTCTGATGTCATAACACAAATTTTGATACAAACAACAAATATGGTTTATATCCTACTTAATTTTATTTCAATGTGTACTATATTTGTTCCACTGAATCTTGTATTGCAATGTTTTGTCTTGATTGATAGAACATTTGTATCTGCTTTGGCAATATTGTGATAGATCATGCCAATAAAGCACCTTTGAATTGAATTGAAATGAATTGACAGACAGACAGACACACGCACACACACACACACACACACACACACACACACACAGAGCCAGCCAGCCAGACAGCAAGCCAGCTCAGCCATGACATCACGAGCCTCTCTCAGCTGACTGCTATGACATCACAGAGCACGTACATTCCGTTGCTTGCCGTCTGTCAACCACTCAGTCACTGCCAGCCAGACTGGCTGGCTGGCTGGATGGGGGGGCTGCTTGCTGCTGCTGCGTATCTTAGCAAGCTAATTTGCCTGACCGGCCTTCCTACTCCTATGCCCAAATGCCCACCTAAGCCCGATCTGCTGTTCACCTGGATCACAGCTCCGCCCCAACAAGGCAGATCCTCCCAAAAATGGTACAAACTGATCCACGTTCCCCTCCACGGAAAGCTTTAGCCCAAAATAAGGGACACATTCTGCCCAATATGTCAGCGCCAACCACAGCCTGAGGGACACAGTGACACACGAGCACCGGCTGTAAATATAATGTAAATACTCGTTTGTAATGCATGTCATTGTATTTCAAAAAAGGAATCTGGAAATGGTATACCTATTTTCTTTATTTGTATGTATTAAAGATCACATTTTATTACATTTTCTTTTTCTGTACTTCATTACATCTTATTGTGATTCATAATTCTATTATTTATTTTTCGTGTATATGTATGTATGTATGTATTGTGACAAACCAAGGGGCAGGGTCATACATGGCAGATATGTCAGGCCAGGTCTGCTGCAAGGTGTGTACTCTAGGGTAGAATACCGACCCTAGGCAACTACACTCCCCAGAAACCCTCAGGCAGCCATTCTAGCACCTAATGTGGTCACTTGGTGTTACTTCCTCAATTATTCACCAGGTATATAAGGCGGGCCTGAGAGAGAGAGAAGTGAGAGACAATAGGGTGAGTTATCTGGAAAACAGAGGTAGCTCATAAGGAGAAAGCCAAGACTTATTTATTCCAGACTTTGTTTAAAATAGAATGATTATGTAAGATTAGTTACAACTCCAGTGTGAGTTAGGTTTTGTTTTCAGATTTGTTTTGTTTGAAGTAAACATACAGGCACAGCCCTGTATTTGCAACCTCCTCCCTGGGTCATGACTGGTTTTTACTCCTAAGAAGATCACAGAGAAGACCCGCACATGTGTACAGCCAAGGCGTTTTGTCACATTTGGTGTAGAATGCGGGCAGCACCTCATGAAACCCAGACTGGCTGAGTGAATTTTTTTATCCAAAAAAAAAAAAACTACAGGCTGTAATAGCCCAACAGGAAGCGACCAGGGTGCAGCAGGTGGCTCACCAGGATGCTATGTGGATGCATCAGGAAGCACTGCAGGTCCAGCATGATACAAATAAAATGTTTAGAGAAGAGCAGGAAAAGGTGACTAAAGAGCTGAAAGAGAGTGTTGAAGCACTTGCAACCAGGATTGGGCCACAGGGGGCTGCAACCCATTCCACTCCCCGCACCAATCACTTTCTGCAGAAAATGACAAAACAGGACGATGCTGAGGCCTTCCTTATGACCTTTGAGAGGACAGCAGAGAGAGGGATGGCCAAAAGATTCCTGGGCAGGGCTTGTGGCACCTTATCTGGCAGGGGATGCACAGAAAGCGTACTTTGATCTGGAGCTGAAGGACGCCCAGGACTATGATAAATTGAAAGCGGAGATAATGACCCGATTGGGCGTGACCACCGCAGTGAGGGCACATCGGTTTCAGCAGTGGGCCTACCAACCAGGACAACCAATCCGAACGCAGATGTTTGATCTGATCCATCTGGCCAGGAAATGGCTACAGCCAGAGGTCCATTCATCAGCCGAGGTGGTGGAGGCCATAGTCCTTGACAACTACCAACGCTGTTTGCCCAAGGACGTTCGACGCTGGGTTGGCCAGAATGAGGTGCTGTCCGCTGACACCTTGGTGGCCATTGTAGAGCGGTTCTATACAGCCGGAGCAGCAGAGCATGTACCGGAGGTTAAAAACTCGTTCCCCAGGCCATGACGAACCAGCGGACCGGGTAAGATGGTTCCAAAGTACTCTGGGAAACATGACGCGCTGGATTGGAAGAAAAGAGCAAGACTGGGGGGGGCAAAGGTGGGGCCTAAAGCCGAGACTAAGGGTTATAGGGGGTCACCATCACAACCAATTGTCTGCTACAATTGTGACAAAGTAGGACATATTGCGGCCCACTGCCCAGGTAGAGAGGAACCAATGCAATGTAATGTGTGTGATATGGGGAAAGAGAAACCGGTATTTTATGCCTGCCCTGTTGGGACGGATGTTTTCATAGGCGGAGTACCTAATCCAAAACACATGTGTACAGTGATAGTCGATGAGAAAGAAGTGGCTGCTCTACTCGACTCTGGCAGTATGGTTACACTGGTCACAGAAAAATTAGTAGCGACCAACAAGCTGGATAGACATCAGGAGCTCAGTATCACATGCACACATGGTGACACACGCCCCTATCCCACAGCCCTTGTAAACATACAGACAGAGGCCGGGAAACTAGATTACGAAGTCGGTGTGGTACCCAACATGCCATATGATGTGATACTGGGACGATATTTTCCTAATTTTGGAAAACTAGATAGAAAACATAGTAAATTGGAAATGCACACTGAAAACTGTAAGCCAGAAGTTGCCTCGATCCCACAACTAGAGCTAAAAGTAGACCTGGTTCCAGTTGAGTCGACAGTGAAGGTTTTGGTTGGGGAAAATTAAACTGAAAACATAGGGGTGGAATGTAGTGACGTAGATGACCCTATGGAGGGTGAGGAACCCAGCACTAGCAGGGTGGGTGAGAATCCATTCATAGAGACCCCTGAAGCTGACAATGTAGAAGTGTCAGTGTTAGAGGGACTCCCCACTGATTTTGGCAGCGCACAGGTGCGAGATCTCACTCTACACTATGCTAAAGAAAATGTGAAGGTAGTAAATGGGACCCCTATGACTACTGCAGACCCGCCAACAGCTTATCCTTATTTTATGGTAAAAAATTACCTATTGTACCGTGTAAATAAGATAGGGGTGGACATTGTGGAGCAATTGCTAGTTCCCACCCCATTCAGACGAACAGTTCTCAATCTGGCACATGGGCATATCCTGGGGGGACATCTGGGGATGGACAAAACCAAGGATAGACTCCTGAGGAGGTTTTACTGGCCAGGCGTACATGCAGACGTGACAGAACATTGTAGCTCATGTCCTGAATGTCAACTACATGCTCCTAAACCAGCCTTCAGAAGCCCACTGGTCCCTTTGCCCATCATAGAGACCCCCTTTGCTAGGATAGCTATGGATGTGGTGGGACCTCTCCCGAAATCAGCCAGAGGGCATCAGTATATACTGGTTATTTTGGATTATGCCACCAGGTACCCAGAAGCCATTCCACTGCGGACCATGGCTTCAAAAGGTATTGCAAAAGAGCTAATGTTGATGTGTAGTAGGGTGGGGATACCGAGGGAGATATTAACAGATCAGGGCACACCCTTTATGTCTAAGGTTATGACCGATCTGTGTAAATTGTTGCAGGTTAAGCAGTTGAGAACATCAGTCTACCACCCACAAACAGATGGGTTGGTTGAGAGATTTAATAGGACCCTGAAGTCCATGCTAAGAAAGGTAATCGATAAGGATGGGAAAAATTGGGAATTCATGCTGCCCTACTTGATGTCTGCCATTAGGGAAGTCCCACAGGCTTCCCTGGGCTTTTCGCCTTTTGAACTGTTATATGGGAGGCACCCCAGGGGGATATTAGACATAGCCCGTGAAACGTGGGAACACGAGTCCACTCCTTTCCGGAGTGTAGTCGAGCACATCAATGCTATGCAAGAGAGAATAGCCACAGTCACTCCCATTGTGAGAGAGCACCTAAGGCAGGCACAGGAACACCAACAATTCGCCTATAATCGTCAGGCTACACTGAGGGTGTTCCAGCCTGGTGATAGGGTGTTGGTGTTGGTTCCCACTGTAGAATGTAAATTTCTGGCTACGTGGATGGGACCTTATGAGATTATAGAGCGAATACGGGAAGTGAACTATAAGGTTCAGCAACCCGGCCGCCGACCCCCAGAACAAATATATCATGTCAACTTAATAAAAGCCTGGAAGGACAGGGAAGTGTTGATGTTGACTTACCCCCCTCAGCCACTAGGGACACCGAAGGTGAATATTGCAGCTGCCTTGTCACCTGACCAGTTGAAGGAGGTGAACGACTTGATAATACGTAATAGGGAAGTTTTCTCAGGCATACCGGGGCGTACCCATTTAGTCTCTCACAACATTGTGTCTCTCCCAGGAAAGAAGGTAAATATGAGGCCTTACAGGGTACCAGAAGCTCGCAGGAACACTATTAGAAATGAGGTTAAGGAAATGCTGGAGGCAGGGGTTATTGAAGAATCCCACAGTGAGTGGTCCAGCCCTATAGTCATGGTTTCCAAACCTGATGGCTCCTGGAGATTCTGTAATGATTTTAGAAAGGTTAATGAAATTTCAAAGTTTGATGCATACCCAATGCCCCGAGTAGATGAATTGTTAGAGAATATTGGGAATGCTCGCTATATTTCAACTATTGACTTAGCCAAGGGCTACTGGCAGATTCCCTTGACCCCGGGTGCCAAAGAAAAAACAGCCTTTGCAACCCCAGATGGTCTGTTTCACTACACAGTGATGCCCTTTGGCCTGCATGGTGCTCCTGCCACCTTTCAAAGGTTGATGGACCACATACTTAGACCACACAGGACGTATGCGGCAGCATATTTAGATGATGTGGTCATTCACAGTCCAGATTGGGAATCACATTTGTCTCAGCTCCAAGCGGTATTGGATTCAATACATGCAGCAGGCCTGATGGCTAATCCAACCAAATGCAATTTGGGGTTGGAAGAGGCCAAATACTTGGGCTATACAGTAGGGAGGGGTATGGTGAAACCCCAAATATCCAAGGTTGAAGCCATAAACTCTTGGCCTAGGCCTGTCAATAAAAAGCAGGTTAGGGCATTTTTAGGGTTAACTGGGTATTACCGGAGGTTTATTCCCAACTATGCTACCTTAGCGGCCCCTCTGACTGATATGACTAAGGCTACAGAACCCAATATGGTTAGATGGGGTGATACAGCAAACCGGGCTTTCCGGAGCCTACAGGAGGCGCTCTGCCGCAACCCCGTTTTAATGGTACCTGACTTTCAGAAAGAATTTATAGTCCAGACGGACGCCTCTGAGGTGGGGATCGGAGTGGTTTTGTCCCAAAGAATGGGTGATCACGAACACCCGGTGTTGTTCCTTAGCAGAAAGTTGGAATCCAATGAAATAAATTATTTGGTAGTTGAAGAAGAATGTTTGGCAGTGAAGTGGGCTTTGGACAGTCTTCGATACTATTTGTTGGGCAGGCACTTCACCCTGATCACTGACCATGCCCCCCTCACTTGGATGCATCGTTCGAAAGACAGGAATGCCCGTGTGATGAGGTGGTTTTTGAGTCTCCAACATTTTCATTTCACCCTGCAGCACAGGCCAGGGAAGGCCATGGGGAATGTTGATGGGCTGTCCCGGGTGCATGCTTTTTTGCGGCTGTCGCTCGACCTATGGGGTCGCAGCTGGGGGGGAGGATGTGGGACAAACCAAGGGGCAGGGTCATACATGGCAGACATGTCAGGCCAGGTCTGCTGCAAGGTCTGCACTCTAGGGAAGAAAACCGACCCTAGACAACTACACTCCCCAGAAACCCTCAGGCAGCCTAATGTGGTCACTTGGTGCTACTTCCTCAATTATTCACCAAGTATATAAGGCGGAAAGATAGAGTCAAGCTAGAAGGTCAGGCCAGAAGCTAGTTTGATTTCTGTTTGTTATTTACGATGAGAACCTTGGAAACAATGTCAAACGGTATGACCTACGTGCCTGTTCCCTAAAACCATGTGTAGACCTATGGACTCTGTTCTATAATGATATATGTTCTGCTTAGTTAGCCTTTAAGATAACATAGTAATGACTTTCTAGCATGTATGCATGTATGTATGTATATATATATATATATATATATATATGTATGTATGAATGTATGTATGTCCAATTGCTTTGACAATACAAATGAATTGAATTGAGAGGGAGAGAGAGAGAGAGAGAGAGAGAGAGAGAGAGAGAGACAGACAGACTGAAAAACAGACAAACAGACACACACACACACACACAGACATACACACACACACACAGAGCCAGCCAGCCAGCCAGCTCAGCGATGACATCACGAGCCTCTCTCAGCTGACTGCTATGACATCACAGAGCACGTACATTCCGTTGCTTGCCGTCTGACAACCACTCAGTCACCGCCAGCCAGACTGGCTGGCTGGCTGGATGTGGGGGATGCTTGCTGCTGCTGCGTACCTTAGCAAGCTTATTTGCTTGACCGGCCTTCCAACTCCTCTGCCCACATGCCCACCTATGCCCGATCTGCTGTTCACCTGGTCACAGCTCCGCCCCAACAAGGCAGATTCTCCCAAAAATGGTACAAACTGATCCACGTTCCCCTCCACGGAAAGCTTTAGCCCAAAATAAGGGACAAATTCTGTAACAACATAATGGATGCCCACCCAACCTGTGACAAAACTGAGAAAAAAGAAAAACGCCAGTCCTCCTGGGGGAGGGACACACAGCCACCCTGGCTGCCCAATATGTCAGCGCCTACCACAGCCTGAGGGACACAGTGACACACGAGCACCGGCTGTAAATATAATGTAAATACTTGTTTGTTATGCATGTCATTGTATTTCAAAAAAGGAATCTGGAAATAGTAAACCTATTTTCTTTATTTGTATGTATTAAAGATCACATTTTTTTACATTTTCATTTTCTGTACTTCATTACATCTTATTGTGATTCATAATTCTATTATTTATTTTCCGTGTAGATGTATGTATGTATGTATGTATGTATGTATGTATGTATGTATGTATGTATGTATATGTATGTATGTCCAATTGCTTTGACAATACAAATGAATTGAATTGAGAGGGAGAGAGAGAAAGAGAGAGAGAGAGAGAGAGAGAGAGAGAGAGAGAGAGAGAGAGAGAGAGAGGAATATGAGCTCCTAAAAAACATTTGTTTTTATACATAAGCGGATTTAATTTGTCATTTACAAATGAATATATAGCACTATAAACATACACAGAAGACATGGAATAGAAATTCAGAAGAAAAAGTATTCAAAAAATAATAATTTTAAGAGAAACACAAAAAGAAGAAAGCAGAGAGACAGTTCAGGAAGAAAAGTCAGAAAAGAAAAGCTGAAGACAAGAATTGGAGGTAAGACCTTTCACCTATAGAGACAAATAATTAAACAAAAAAATATGTATTAATAAAATAAATAAGCATTCTCAGTAGTTGACTCAGCCAATGAAAATGCAGAGCTCCAATTTGAATAGAGTGACAGTAGGAGAGAGCCCAACTGCCACTGAGACTGATACAAATCTATCGAACAGCAGTCTGACTGCAGAGCTGCCTTTTGAAATCCGATACCCTGAAGACATTCGCTCTGCACAGGCTATAAGGACTACAAACAAGCTGTGATGAGAGCATCTCCTGAGACCCTCATCCTAGACTACACCGGTAAAGGAGAAAACAGGGTCAAGAACAATCTACTGTTCTACACCGCCTTTCACAAAACCCTGTGCCAGACATACCCCAATAACAACAAGAGGGGCATTAGCAGAGGCAGGCAGATCTCAGTGCTGGTAGAGAAAGACACAGACAGTGTGATGCTCACTTTTAATGTATACCACAACGGGACCATCATGGTGCAGGACAGCGAGAGCAGCCTGGACCAATTATCTCTCGGCTTCCACACCTCAAAGCAGCAGACTGAGGTAGAGAAACACGAGCCAGAGCCGGCCACCCTGCAGTCTGCCCCCAGCCACACGGAGCCAGACAGTGCCCCATCTCCCACAGACTGCCCCCCTGTCTCCCCAAAACTCTCCAGCAACATTAAAACACTAAAGGAATGCCTATCAGTGCTGGAGCTGAAGTTTGCGGAGTTCAGGGACTAAAGATGCACCACAAGGCTGAGATCCATAAGCTGAGAGCAGCAGTGAGAGACCAGGAGGAGCAGAGCCAAACCCTGAGGACGGAGCTGCACAGAGCGAGGGAGGAGCTGACCAGGACACCCCAGCACAGCCAGCTGAGGAGCCTGCAGAGCCAGCTGGAGAAGCTAAGAGAGGAGCACAGAGACTGCACTGCACTGACCCCACAACACCTACAACCCCTGACGCACCCACTGACGCACCCACTGATCCACCCACACTCCCCACCACTCCTGACACCCCCACTATCACCAGACCTGCCACTAATACACAAACCCCTGAAACGCCACTCCCCTAAAACACACCCGCTGCCCCCACCACTCCCGACGCAAAACCCGGAGTGGCAGGTCAACACAGAGGTGGTCATTCTGAGCGACTCCAATGGGAAGTTCCTGGATGAGAGGCGCCTCTTCCCTGGGCGAAAAGTGAAAAAGCTTTGGTGCCCGACAGCACAGAGAGCCCTGGAGCTGCTCTCCAAGAGGAGGCTGTGCCAGGTCAAACACATCCTCATCCACACCGGCACTAACGACCTGAGTGCCCGCAGGGGCGATGTGGCCTCAGCCCTGAGACAGGTGGCAAAGAAAGCCACAGAGGAATTCCAAACTGCCAAAATCACCATCTCCACACTGCTGCCCCGCACAGACGTGCCCCTGCACATCATCCAGGCCATCAACGCAGAAGTATCCCGAAGATGTGCCCTCCTCCCCAACGTCCACCTGGCACACCACTGAGACATCCAGCCACATCACCTGTATGACCACGTCCACCTCAACAAGACGGGTGTGAGGAAGGTCCGTTTTTAGTGTTTCTCTGAACACATCCAAGCTTACCTAGGCGCTACATATTATTTTCAATTACCCGTAATTCTGATCTGTATTTTGGCTTGTTAATAGAAATTATTGAAGTTGGACTCCTAATTCAAAATAACCAATATGTATCTCAACGTAATTTACTGACAGACATCACTCTTTATCACTTTCACTTTTGAAGGAACTGCTTTGTATTCTGTGTATTGTTTTATTGTAGTGCTGCTTCCTTTCTTGGCCAGGTTTTACTTGCAAAAGTGATTTTATTCTCAATGTAAGCTCAAAGTCAAATAGTTTAAATAAGAAAACAATGTATTGAAATGAGAACATCATGAACCTGTGTAATTGTGCTGAAGGACAAGCACTGAAAGCAGAGAGAATTTTGTGTTTGGCATTGAATAGCCTTAAAGAAAACTATGCCGTTTTTGGAAACTTTCATATTTAAGTTGAATGTAGGCAAAAACATTCCAGTCACTCTGAAGAGAGAATACAGTTTACTGTTCGAATAAGTAGCCCCTGAATTGAAGATAAAAATCAAAAGTGCTGTTCGTAATTAGTTTACACTTTTACATCAGATGTCTTGTTTTTGCGTTCCAAATTGAGGAGTTGTGGCATATAATGTAAATGAAGTTACTTCACTAGTAGTGCGATTTCTACGTTGTGTATGTGTGTTTGTATATATGAACTCATACATTTTTTAAAGATTGTATTTGGAAAACAAATTCAGGTATAGCACGTGTCCCCCTTTTGAATGGGTTCTATATATAACATTTTAAAACGAATGGTTCTGTGTAGAACGCTATGTTTGGGGGTTCTTCATGTAACCCCTTTGAAGGGGTTCTACATAGAACCATAAAGGGATCCACCAGAGCGATTACTCGAGGAACCCTTTATGGTTCTGTGCAGAACAATATCTTCTAAGAGTGTGGAGTGTCGCCACACAATTTCTCTCAGAGGGCTTTTGACCAATGGCAATCCAATCCTGAATGACGTCACCACTATCCTGTTGTACTTTATGGGAGAGATGTATTAAGTAGTTTATAATGAGAAGAATAACAATAATCACCTGTTTTTCATAGGTTTTGTATCCATGGTCTCCTTCATATTAGGAAAGGAAGTTGATCCATAGCCTACTCAGAGACAACTGAGAGTTGGTCTCTGAGCAGCAGCACAAAGGGGTCGAGTCTCTCAATGTCCGTGTGTTGGAGATATTCCACCATATTGGTCCCAGCCTTTAAAACAATGTTAAAGAAGATGTTAAAGATATTGTAGAAATATATTGCAGAAGAGCAGAACTACAATCACACTTTTTCAATGCTATTGCTGTTTTCTACCTCCCTGGTGAGGTACCAATGCGGGAAGTTTGAGAGAGTATTTCTAAAATGTGTATGATCCAATACACACAGTTATTTAAAAAGCTGACGTCTTGTACATGCTCACCAGAACCAAGCCTAATTAAATAACACATTTAATATTAAATAAGTACATGTGCAGTAGCCACTTGGACAATTACAGATCCCCAGGTCAAAACACAACAGAAAGACATGGAAGATCGTATTTTCAAATCACATCTGTGGCCCCCATAACTGTAATTTGGTATTAGTGGGTCAAAGGATTTATTTGGTTCAAGTGATAATAAGATCATATTTTGAAAACAAACACTACAGGATGTCATATTTAAAATGACTGTGAGTACCTTTCTTTAGTGACGGTTCTGAGGGGGGCAGGGATTAGTTGAGTGTGCTAATTGGAGCTGTGAAGTGTGCAGAGAAAATACAAATGTTTTCTTTTAATATGAAAACAAAGAACTTTTTTTTAACACCGACCTGGGATTGTGTTTCTTTCCAAGTTTCCTTATTGTTTCTGAGAAGAGACTGTTCACTTGCAAAGTGAACTGGACCCGTGTGACTCGCAGGTAAGGAGAGCCCGTGTTGAACTAAGATGGCTACAGTGAGTTTTCCTGGACAAAGCTCGGGCAAAGGATAGCGCAGAGTGCACCTGCACCTGAGATTGTGTTGAGAAGCTTTGTGATAAGAGCAGGTAAAGAGGGAAAAGAAACACAAGTATTTTCTTTGTTTGAAGAACACATTTTGTTTTAACTGAAACGGGACTACAACTTTTGAAAGGGAAATAGTTGCTAGTGCACTGTATTTTTATTGAGTTTATTAGAAGAAAAAAGCTTATATTTTGGACAGAACGAACTCGTTTGGCATGCAACTAGCAGCAAACGATGTGAAGCAAACAAAACAGTTAGCAAGTTAGCAAGTTACAGTCTGTCCTAGGTCCGGGGGTGCTTATGGTTGTTTATGGGTTCCCTTACCTTAGCCAGTGTCATGTACGGGTGTCCGTACCTTACTGGAGTGTTTGTTTTTATTATAATATATATACATAATATAATATATAATAATGTAATATTTCAGATAAATCGTCACAGTGAGTGACACCAGCATTATTGGTTTTTTGAGAAATAAAAAAACAGAATGTAGAGAAGAAAATGTTGGAAGGAAGTTGGGAGAAAGACTGGTCTCCGAAGGAGCACCGGGACTGGTGGAAGCAACAACAACCAGATAAGACAGAGAAAGGAATTGTGATATTGTGTCAGGTTGGTGAGAATCAAGAAAAGAAAATAACAGAAATGGAAGATCATCATAAACAGTAATGTGAATTGAGAGCAGAAGTTGTGAAAAATACGATAGAATTAATAGAACTACAAGGCAAATTAGAAGGGCAAGAAAAGTGGTCAGAAAAGGTGAAGGTGTAGGTGCGCGATGTGCTGCCGTGTTAGGAGCGCGTCGCGACACAGATCACTCCGAGGACGACAGGCCCGATTGGGATGATTAAGATCGCAAAGCATGGGAATATGAAAAAGGAGGTTTTGCTAGCGCTCCTCCCCCATATAATCCGGAATATAAATCAATCACTGATTTTGGTTATAATAATACATTGTATCCAGATCTGACCGCTCTGAAAACGGTCCCAGCTGCACCCATGCAAGTCAAAACTAGACAGAGTAAAGAGGAAGGTCAATCAATAGTCTATACGACTAAAACCCATGTCCCCTTCTCCCCAGGAGAAAAAGAAATGATATGGGCGTCCCTCCCAAAATTAAAACCAAACCAGGGTAACACAACTTTTTGGGATATTCTAGATGAAAAGATGGTTATTCACCTCCTTCACCCGCACGATGTACACATCATCGTGAAGGCTAAATGTCCGCCCAACATTTGGATACAGTTACTACGAGAATATCAGACCGGGGAGTGGGCTAATGTAGCCTCTACAGATGAGGAGGAAATAACAGAACTTTTTCACAATGGATCAAGAAAACTGAGATAGTGAAATAATGAAATAATCGAGTGGGATTATTTGACATTTTATTCTAAATAATCATAAGCTTAAATAATAAGTTATAAGGGCTGTTTGAGACACTGCAGGGTCAATAAAACATGCCACAGATCGGATATCTGAATTATCTTTAGATATCAATGTGTATGTGCTTTGTGTGTTTATGAATATGTATAGTTTGAAGGTGATATAAGGTAAATGTCTATGTTTTGGCAATCATTTTAGAATTATATTTAAAAATGTAACAACAGATTTATCATATTCATGAGGATCTTTGGCTCTATACAGAGTGCCTCAAGCATCAGAAATCAGAAAGAAAGACTATTATAAGAAAAGTAATCCAAAATATACATTGAATAAACAGATGGATAATAATAGTAATACATAAATAGTCATGGTGTCTCCACAAGAAGAACCAGAATTTGTTTGTTAAACATCATGTTATGGACAAGCTCTGTCAAAAGTCAAATTCAAGGAAACGAAAGGCTAGAAGAGAGCCTGGTGCAGCCCTGACAGCCTGTGAAAGCAGGAGAATGTAAACAGTCTGGTGACATGTTACAGTCTTTCAGAAAATGTTTGGTTATTGGTGCCTAGCATATAATACCTGAAATGAAAGTCAAAGTAGACCATGGTTTTAAGATGAGTGATGTAGGAAAAGGGTAAGATACCGCAGAAGTATAAGATTACAACTATAGAATAAGTAAGCTCAAGTAATATAAAATGCTTTACAGGAGAAAAGTAAGAATGGAAAGGAAGAGTAAAAGAGAAGGTGTCCTAGGATTATGGGAATCATTATTGAGATCAATGGCCTATTGGCTAATATTTTGTTAGGTACATATATGACTTCAATAAACGAATAATGGAGTGACATCTGTATAAATATAAATAAAACATATTGATAAAAAAACCTGAATACATTTCTTGTAAGAAATTAAGAATAGGAGAAAGAATAGCTGTTAGAATGCAGAGCAATGTTAACCAAAGTTGAAGAGGGTTTGAGTAAGTTGACGAGGGTCTGAGTAAGTTGATAAGGCTTGGGAAGCAGGAAAAGGCGAGTTTGATGTGTGTGAGACAAATGTGCTGCCACTTTTAGCACAGAGAGCTTCTGATGGTGATTGAATGAAACGTGGGAAAATAAATAAACTTGATGTAGGATAAATGAATAAATAATTGAATGAGATATGAGCCGCAGAGACCTCCCACATTGGAAAGTGGACTACAGCAGATAATCCTCTCCTCTCCCAGGGCAGGGTGATTAAGTGGGGACGCGTGTGAAGAGTGCAGGTGGACCCAGGTGAGTTGTGTAAGAAAGAAGAAACAAAAATAATAAGGCACGCGTGCAAACAATCAAAATAATACTAAGTGAATAACAAATTAAACAATAAAGTGAAAGATAATCAACACACAAAATAATGGCAATATAGAACCAAACAAAATACACAAGCCATATTGCATAAAGTGAAGTGAAATATAAATATAATAAGTAATGGTGATTAAGGAGCTAATTAACACCGTCCGTGACATTTACATTGGTTGGGTGTGTGGATACCAGTAATAATTTTTGTTTTATTGAAATACAAAATAATTCTATTTTTCCGAAGTGCTGAACTTTAATACAGTCTAGAAAGATTAATATTTTTTGTCTTGGGCTATATTATTATTACCATAGTTTTTCTATTGTATAAGTATCTTGGAGTAGAGGCATAGGTGGGCATGTGGGCAGAGGAGTAGGAAGGCCGGTCAAGCAAATAAGCTTGCTAAGGTACGCAGCAGCAGCAAGCAGCCCCCACATCCAGCCAGCCAGCCAGTCTGGCTGGCAGTGACTGAGTGGTTGACAGACGGCAAGCAACGGAATGTACGTGCTCTGTGATGTCATAGCAGTCAGCTGAGAGAGGCTCGTGATGTCATCGCTGAGCTGGCTGGCTGGCTGGCTGGCTGGCTGGCTGGCTGGCTGGCTGGCTGGCTGGCGGACTGGCTGGCTCTGTGTGTGTGTGTGTTTGTGTGTGTGTCTGTTTTTCTGTTTGTCAGTCTGTCTGTCTGTCTCTCTCTCTCTCTCTCTCCCTCTCAATTCATTTGTATTGTCAAAAGCAATTGGACATACATACATTCATACATATATATATATATATATATATATATATATATATACATACATACATACATGCTAGAAAGTCATTACTATGTTATCTTAAAGGCTAACTAAGCAGAACATATATCATTATCGAACAGAGTTCATAGGTCTATACATGGTATTAGGGAACAGGCACGTAGGTCATTCTGTTTGACATTGTCTCCAAGGTTCTCATTGTAAATAACAAAGAGAAATCAAACTACCTTATGGCCTCCTGACCTTCTAGCTTGACCTTATCTTTCTTAAGTATACAAGAGAGAAAAACAGTTGTGAGAAAAGAATTTCTAACTTTCCTTCCACACATACATACATACATACATACATACATACATACAAACCAGAGGCATGCAAAAAAATATAAAGAGGAAGAAAATGTTGTATAGCACATACAAAAGGGATGGTGATGAAACAAAATACATAGAATATGTTGAGCTGCAAAGAGATCTTAAGAAAGGGATCAGGAAAGCAAAGAGGGAAATAGAAAGAAACATAGCTCTTGGAGCTACAACCAATGCAATGAGCTTTTTTCAAAATTACAACAGCAAGCAGTCAATTAAGGAGGAGGTGAAACAGATAAAGGGCAAAAATGGAGGTATCTTGGAAAACGAACAAGATGTGGCAAATATTCTAAATGAGTATTTCACAGAGGTTTGTACAAAAGAAAAAACAGATGACATGCCACAGGTTGACAATCAATCCAGTCAAACCCTAAGAGAGATCAGGATAAATGAGGAGGAGGTACTAAAGGGACTAGCAGAATTAATATCAAACAAATCACCTGGGCCAGATGGGATATTTCCAACAGTACTTAAAGAAATGAGGGAAATTATGTATAGGCCGTTAACTCGATTATTTCAAATGACACTTAGAACAGGGGATGTTCCCACTGACTGGAAGACAGCAAATTTCATACCAATCCACAAGAAAGGGGACAAAACTGAGCCAGGAAATTACAGACCAATCAGTCTCACCTGCATCACCTGTAAAATGTTGGAAAAAATGATTAGACAGAAAATAGAGGAGCATCTCAATGAAAACCATATTCTTGGAGATAGTCAACATGGGTTTAGACGAGGCAGATCATGTCTTACTAACTTAATACATTTTTTTGAACATGCAACTGCAGCTGTAGATCACGTGAAAGCATATGATATGATATACTTAGATTTCCAAAAAGCTTTTGATAAGGTTCCACACCAAAGACTGATCCTCAAATTGGAAGCTGTAGGCATTCAGGGTCATGTAAGTAGATGGATTATGAACTGGTTGATGTATAGGAAACAGATTAGAGGAGTCACTTCTAACTGGAGTGAGGTTGTTAGTGGAGTTCCACAGGGATCAGTACTAGGGCCTTTGCTTTTTCTAATCTATATTAATGATCTGGACTCTGGGATACTTAGCAACCTTGTCAAATTTGCAGATGATACTAAAATAGGTGGCTTAGCAGATACAATCTTGGCAGCACATGCTATTCAGAGGAACTTAGATAAATTCAGTTGTGGGCTGACACCTGGCAAATGAAATTCAATGTGGACAAGTGCAAGGTAATACATGCAGTAAAACAAAAATGTCCACTATAATTACACTATGGGAGGTACAGATCTAGATGAAGTAATGCATGAGAAAGACCTAGGAATCTATGTGGATTCACTTTCTCCATCCAAACAATGTGGGGAAGCAATACAAAAGGCATACAGAATGCTAGGGTATATCGTCAAAAGTGTAGAATTTAAGTAATGTTAAGACTGTACAATGCGCTAGACCTCATCTGGAATACTGTGTACAGTTCTGGGCACCACACTTCAAGAAGGATATTGCTGCTTTAGAGACAGTTCAGAGGAGAGCAACCAGACTTATTCCAGGTCTGAAGGGAAAGTCCTACTCGGAGAGACTGAGGGAACTGAACCTTTTCACCCTGGAACAGAGGAGATTACGTGGGGACTTGATCCAAGTCTTCAAAATCATGAAAGGTTCCTCAAACCAGAGGAGCTTTTCCAGATCAGCAGGGACACACGCACCAGGGGACAACAAATGGAAATTGGGCTTCAAGGCATTCAAGATGGAAAGTGGTAGAAGCTGAAAGTTTGGGAACATTTAAAAATAGACTGGATAGGATCCATGGATCACTTAGATATTAATGGACACCAAACGAGCATGATGGGTCGAATGGCCTCCTCTCGTGTGTAAACTTTCTTATGTTCTTATGTTCTTATGAATGTTCCCTAAGCATGTTTCAAATGTTCCCTAATTTATGTTACAAATGTGCCTTAGCACCTCTCTCTCTCTCTCTCTCTCTCTCTCTCTCTGTCTCAATTCAGTGCATTTGTATTGTCAAAGCAATTGGACATGCATACATACATACATACATATATATGGAAAATAAACAATATGTGTACATCTCTGCATTAATGGTGCCCTAACAGATGTGCAAGTTACATGACAGACAGACAGACAGACACTCACACACACTTTCACACACACACACACACACACACTTTCACAGACAGACAGACAGACAGACACACACACACACACACACACACACTTGTATACCTGACACGTATAGAAGACTGGATAGGGAGATATAAATAGCAATGGGGAGACTCTTGTACTTGGTGTGGCTCTATCCATATAGTGGGGCCAGCAGCCACTTAGCAGGTGTAGCAATAGAAGCTCAGCCTGGGGAGACTGGATTTAGCATTTCCTCTCCATTTTGATAAGTATCCATAATCATTTCTGCAAAATACTTCTATGATACCTATGTATGTTTTTTACTTGTACTATATTATACTATCAAGTATCAGTGTACACATACAATGTGACCTGTTACATTAATACAGAGGCCACGGAAGGCCAGATCACTAATAGCCACTGTCCCCTGATATTACACTTTTTTACAATCACTTTGGCACTCATTTCAGAACCTTGATGTCATTTTTCAAAACTCTAGACACTAAACTCACACCCGATGATCAAAATGCACATTTTTCAAAACTCTAACACTTTTTTACAATTGCTTGGATACAATACACATCAACCTCAGATAATTTGTTCATTGAACTAAAATGACACAACTTAACATCAAAGTATTACCATTTCAAAATGCAATTCACACATTACATCTGAGATCGCTGTCTATTCATTTCATTACAAAGATCTAACTATCAATTGATACAGCTGCTCAAAATGATAAGTGACTGTTGCATTACTCTTAATGCATAATTTTATGGAAACTGACAAACAATATTCCATGTTTCGATCATGAAAGTTTCAGGATAATGAGATCCATTGACATCAATAAACGAGGAGCATGAACCAGTTGGACTACATTATCTATGGATGTAATATTTCATCATCATTCATCATCATGTAGCACTTTTCCACACCATGTTTGCAGTGTGGAAGGAAAGTTAGAATTTTTTTCTCTAATACCTGTTTTTCTCTCTTGTATACTTAAGAAAGATAAGGTCAAGCTAGAAGGTCAGGCCAGAAGGTAGTTTGATTTCTGTTTGTTATTTACGATGAGAATCTTGGAGACAATGTCAAACAGTATGATTGAAGTGCCTGCTCCCTAATCCATGTGTTGATCTATGAACTCTGTCCTATAATGATATAAATTCTGCTTAGCTAACTTTTAAGATAACATAGTAATGACTTTCTGATTATAACCAGCTCTTTGATTTTTGTGTATAAAAGCTCTGACTGTTAAAATGAAGGCAGAGCGACTTTGGGATCTACTTGAGTCACTGTTCCTCTCCACGCTGCGTGTATTAAAGGCATTGCAACTAACGCTCCAACCTGGTTGAAGATGATTGTTCTTCCACATCAGATTTGACATTACTGTATGTATGCAGGCCCTTGTAATTGCTTTTCCAATACTGCCAACTGGTTATTGATGATTGATTTCACATTGTGGTACGAGTATCGAGTGAAATGAGTGCTATCCACCCCAGCAACACAGTGATAACATGGAGCCGGCAAGTCATCCAGGTCACAATAGAGGTCAAGCAGTGGGAGGAGGAAGACGTGGTGGTCAAAGGAATGGAAGGGGACATGCACCCCTTCTGAGAGGTGGTCGTGGGCCTCGTCATAGAGGAGGGCTTAGGCCTCACCAGAGAGGCAGCCATGGGCCTCATTTGAGAGGTGTTGGGGGAACGTGGTAGAGGACAAGGCCACGGACCAGACAGCGGCAGCAACAGCAAATAGTGTCCAGTGAAATCCGAGAAATAGTTGTAGAGCATGTTGTAAATCATGGCATGACCATGACTGAGGCAGCTACAATGATTCAATCAAACCTCAGAATCAACTCAGGATCAACTGTGGCCTCAATCATCAGAAATTTCCGTACTGAGAAGCGGCAAGTCTTCAGCATGCACTAAACATTAGGCTACTCTCAATTGTCAAATGACTGTATACTGCATACCAATGTGTAGCACAGAGTATAGTGTGCCTTTTGAAAGAAATGCAGACAGAGTGAAGCAGCTGATGACTGAGTATGTTCAGGTATGTTCAGTTTCAAGATGCCTCTTGTGAAAAATGGTTGTGAGAACCTGAACCTGAACACAGGGCTGATGGAAATTTAGAAGTACAGTAATCAATCCTTTGTTTTGCTTTTTACACTAAGCCAGGTGAGGAACACTGCAGTTGACATTTTACTGTAGTTTTGTTCTTTTTTGTAGCTAATTATTGTTGCATGGATTCAAAGAAACCTATGGTGTGATTTGATTGTATTGCATCAATACATTTCAGATTTTGTTCAATGATTCCACTGTGTCTGTAGTATTCTCTCTACTAGTCCTTTTACAGTGATGTATTTATGTGTAGTACCATAATGAAACATGTATGTATATTTTGTACTACAATATTTAATGATTGTACGAACAACTACACAGTGAAACTATCGGTATCTTCTGTGTGGGTGATCTAAATAAATGTTACTATGGTATTTCATGATAAATGAATTATTTGAACCAACAAGTCTGCAAGTGCAAGGTTTCTTTAAAGATATGAATGCACAATGCAATGTTTTGAACATTGGACAGCCTGTGTTACAAGTGATGACCGTTTTGAGTTTTGTGTCTAGAGTTTTGAAAAATGACATCAAGGTTCTGAAATTAGTGACAAAGTGATTGTAAAAAACTGTATATTCATCCTATTTAATGTGCTCTTTTAAAATGTACTTTTCTTTTTTATGTTGCCATTTCTGTTCTACCAATGTTTCAGTTGTTAGCCAAAGATTGACAGAGTACATCTCATACACACAGGCCAGACAGCAAGGATTTCTTTTTGAAATTCAATTACAAATGCTGCATGAACTCATCAATACGATTAGAGCTCCTGAAAGCAATATAACTAACTCACTCTACAGCATCTCATTAGCAGTGAAAAGAAACCAAGAAAGTTGGGACAGTCGACTGTTTACCACTATGTAACATCACCTTTTCTTTTAATAACACTTATTAAGCACTTGGGCACTGAAGGCACCACTTGGTTAAGTTTAGCAAGCGGGATTTCCCCCCATTCATCCATTATGCATTTCCTCAGCTGCGCAACTGCACAGGGCCTTCGTTGTCTTAATTTGCACTTCATAGTGCGCCACACATTCTCAATTCGGAGACAGGTCAGGACTGCAGGCAGGCCATGCTAGCACCCGCACTCTCTGCCTACGCAACCATGCGCTTGAAATCTGGGCAGAATGTGGTTTGGCGTTATCCTGCTGAAAAATGCAGGGACGTCCCTGGAAAAGACGATGTCTGGATGGCAGCATATGTTGCTCCAAAATGTGTACATCTCTTTCTGCAAAAATGGTGCCCTCACAGATGTGCGAGTTACATGACAGACAGACACTCATACACACTGTCACACCCACACACACACACACACTTTCACAGACAGACACACGCACACACACTCACTTTCACACAGAGACAGACACACAAACACAGAGACAGACACACACACTTACAGACACACACACACACACTCACTTTCACACAGAGACACACAAACACATACACTTTCACACAGACACACACACACATACATACATACATATATAAGGAAAAGAAACAATACATTTAAAAATCACAAAAAAATGTAATAAAGTACAGAAAATCTAAATGTAATAAAATGTGATCTTTAATACACACAAATATGTATGGCTGGTCGGATGCGTCTTGGACTCGGGTTCCTCTTCATTACGTATAATGCTTTTGCCTTTTGCTATAGCTTACCGTGGAGGGGATCGTGGGTGAGTTTGTACCATTCTTGGGAGGCTCTGCCTTGTTGGGGCGGAGCTGTGATCCAGGTGAACAGCAGATCGGACATAGGTGGGCATGTGGGCGGAGGAGGAAGGCCGGTCAAGCAAATAAGCTTGCTAAGGTACGCAGCAGCAGCAAGCAGCCCCACCATCCAGTCAGCCAGCCAGTCTGGCTGGCAGTGACTGAGTGGTTGACAGACGGCAAGCAATGGAATGTACGTGCTCTGTGATGTCATAGGAGTCACCTGAGAGAGATGTTTGTGATGTCATCGCTGAGCTGGCTGGCTCTGTGTGTCTTGCTGGCTGTGTGTGTATGTGTGAGAGAGAGAGAGACTTTTTGACTTTTATCAGACTTCATTGCCTGTTTGCAACACGCAATAATTCATACAAAAGAAAATAAATAAATAAATAAAAAATAGTGTTCCCCTTTGTTTGTCTCCCCCCAACAAGCATTAACTCCGCCACTGATCTGTACACTTTTAAAGAAAGCAACCCAATACACACAACAAAACAACCATCAAATACTAAACCCTATAAATGAATTACATAATAAAAACCAGCTCCCCGTCATACAATTCACAAAGGGCATCATTAATACACCAGACCTGTTCAAAACTCTCCAAATCATTCATCAGCCTGTAATAGTTAAACTCTAGTCTGACTCTGCACTTGACCAGCATGGCAAACACTCTCACTGCATCCTCACTGCCCTCCCCACACACTCTGTTCTTCCTAGTCTTATAGACGGCCATTTTAGCCTGGCCCAGCAAGAAGTTTACCAGCTGGTCCACATGTTTGGTCTTTCTGGTGTATCGCGCCCCTAAAATAAAAACCTTTGTGTTAAAAATCAGGTTAAGATCAGTAAAAAGACGAGTTAAAAGACTAAAAATGGGTGACAACCGAGAGCAAGTGCTGAAACAGTGAAACACGGTCTCTCTCTGAGCACAGAATGGGCAGGCGTCGGACACAGCAGGGTTAAGAACAGTAATAAAAGAATTGACAGCAATAATGGTGTGTAACACCCTCCACTGCAGATTGCCAGCTCTCTTATTGAGGGGGGCTTGTACAGGCTTCTCCAGGCGGGCGCAGTGTCTTCCCCCAGCCCCAGCCTGTAAAGTAATTTTAGGAATCACAAAGAAACAGTTGAAAGTGCTAAATAAGTATTTTGATGCACCATATTAATTTAGGAAATTTACATGTTGTTTTTCATCAGCTTCTGTATCTGATGGCTCCACATCACTGGCTGGATTGACAGCAACGACACTCTAAAAAAATAAGTGTTAAGTTTGAGCATTCAGGACTTGTTTTGAAGATCCTGAATATCACTGGTCCACAATTTATCTGTAAAACTATGGGTTAATCTCCATATACAAAATACTTTTCACACACACTTTAAATTTACAACTAAATTCACATGTTGATGTCTTTCGTCAGCTTCTGTATTTGATGGCTCAATATAACTGGTTGCATTAACAGCAACGGCACACTACAAGAAAATAACATTATATTTAAACATTCAGGACTGGTTTAGCATCACCTCGAATATCCCTAGCCCTTGAGGTCGATTGTTATTGTGGTCTTCAAGACCAGTGCTTCTCAACCTTAGTCCTGGAGGAGGCCCACTGTCTGCTGATTTTCATTACAACAACATTGTAGGTTATATCAGTGACTGTGGTCCTAAAGTACCCCTATGCCTGCTGTTTTTTTTCCAGTTGAGCTCTTAATTACCTAATTGGCTTAACTGAAACCATTTAACCCTTTTCCCAGGTCTTTGGTTGTTGATGAGTTACAAAGAGCTGGATTGTGGCCCGCCATGACTGGAAGTGAAGAACACTCACTCTAGGCCTTTAACTTAATGTTCATATGTAGGGGCCTATCCATCTGATTTGTTTTTGCACATTTATTAACAGAAAAATTGATGGTATGTGAAATCATCTGAGCTGAAAAATATAATGTTCCACCAATAATAAAATAAATGTATTAATTAAAATTATAGAGATAATAGAATGTTCACAGATTATTAGTTCAGAAAACAAATTTTTTTTTTATATCTTAAATAGAATTAACACTCAAATCAGTTGTAGGGTAAACAAGGTCTATTTTTTGGATTGATTTTATAATTATACATGTATGGCTGCATGAAGCTTACCTGAGAATCTGATATTTTAGTAACTTTGTTGCTTCTTGTTGGGTAGTCCACGTTTGCCGCCGTTCTTTTTCTGTAAATGTAAATCAAAAGGCAATAATTACATACTGTAATTAAAATACAAAAAGTATAAACATTGTATTATTATTTTTTTATCCTGTTTCTCCATCTCGATGCTGTTCTTTTTGGAATTGCATATCTAGGTTTACTTAAATACTGTTTATAAGATTGTAAACTCATCATCCAAATTTCTTCATTTGCCAAACTTTATGTAGTGCGCTTGCAGTTTCAGAAGAAGAAAAAAAACTGTAACAGATGGGATATGTAGTACTTTATACTCGAGTGGTCTATGCGATTACACCCTGTTGGTGTTATTAAGAACGCCAAGTACCAGAATGCAGAGCGGGACTGATTTTTGTGCCGTGACTTGTCGGGGGAAAAACGCGCAGAAAAAACGGACGAGAAGGTGAAGGTAGTATGGCGGTGATGCACGCGTTGGTGAAGTGGGAAAGCGGGGTCGACAAAGACTCTTACAGCGTGATTCCCACTGCTTGCTTTCGCAATTTTGATTTATTCAGCATTGCTGATGATGACGAAGAGACGACTCGAAACTTCAGAGCAGAGTGGAGAGACACGAACAAACCTCCAAAAGGTGGATGGCCTGTCCATGAAGCGCAGATCATTATGACTGGTAACAATGTTTATTTAAAAAAAAAAAACATTAAAGTCTTTACATGCTATTTGATATATACAATCACAGTATATTTGAAATGAATGTTTAAGTTATTAATGTGTTGTACTTCTAACATACTCTTATAACATGGTAGGTGGTGGTGAGGGCGCTAAAAACTCGTCATACATGACTGGCATTTGTAAGAACGATTTATTGTGTGTTGTGCTTTACAATAAAATCCCCCAAATCACAAAATAAATTAAACCAGATATAATTTAACTTCAGTTTTGATTCAGTGTTGGCTGTTCATCTTAATTTGTATGGTCAAAGCACAGTATTTTTATGACAAATAAATATAATCCCCAAATATCTGTGGACATAATGCAGGGTTTTATTTATTTTATTTTTATTTTAGGAAAAGAAGGCGAACTAAGAAGAAAACTTAATGACCTAACAAAAATGCCCTGTCCTAAAATGAAGAGAGTACCTAAACCAAACAAAAAACTTCAAATTTCAGATGATAGTGACCTTGATGAACCACAGTTACCGGTGAGATAATTACTGCAAATATTAAATAAATGTATTGCAGGATTGTTTTTTTTTAATCATATTCATATATATATATATTTTCATTTTAAACTCTTTTCCTCTCTGAATACAGCACAAAATAAGAAAGAAAACCGATGGAGCTTCAAGAATTAGATCCCGTCATATTCTACAGACATTTAAAGAGTCCAGTGAAGTTGAGCTACAGCAAAACGTTAAGCAGCTCGAAAAGGAAAACACAAGACTTAAAAATGAAAACCAATGTCTTCGAAACCGTATGGTTGATGGTAAGTTTTTTTATTTATAGCAAATAATTCCTTACCTTGATAAATGTTATTCTTCAGTAATTTAGATTCCAGAGTAATGTATTATAGTTGATCATACTGAAGTAATCTAGAACCACAATACAGACTCTTAATGTGCACTGTCTAATAGTTTAATAATACTGATTATTAAATAAAGTTTTTCAACATAACTTCATAATCCTACATTAATGACTATATGCATTACATTAGACCTGGAAATTCTTGTATTTTATCTTTTTTATTTTTTTTGTAGCTAATGTTAATGACCCACAAAAAGGTCAGTTTGCCAATAACATAGAGCAAGTCTCTCAAGTATAATTGCAGGCATTGATGGTTTTGTTTTCACTTTGCATTAAATATATTACTAGAAATGATTATCATTTAATACTAAGGTTTTTTTCTCCAGAGATTCCAGACCTTTTGGACAATCTGAAAAAAATTGTAACAAAAGCCACATTTATCAGCAATGAAGACAAAAGTGTGTCACCATCAAGTGGTTCTGACAGCCCCACAGCAAATTGTTCTGAATCTGACAAAGAATCACCAAAACAGGTATAACACTCTTGGTCTACAATATTACAAAGACAAGGTAAAAATATATATATTGAAAACAAATATTGGTTGTAAACAATCTAATGATGCTACATTATCAGTTATATTCATAGTTATAGTTGATAATAAGAATGTAATTGAATTATGGGTGTCACAGATTCACTGACTTTATTATGTCTGTAAATTAATAAACTTAGAATTGAGACATACTGTGGTCTTTAATAACACATTTCTGTAACAAAATCACAGCCTTACTGATAATGTATTCCACTTAACATAATATAAGAATAGTTTGGGGATAAACTTGTTTTTTATTTACCATTGTCTTTTAGGTGGAAATATTCCCAGGCACTGGAGTTTACATTGACAAACTGTCCTGGATCCTTGCAGAGAGGTGCAGCACGAATACGTCATATGCAAGAACCCTGACGGTTGCTGTCTTTGACTTTCCAACATTACTAAAGAGCAATCTTCGTGGTGGTGGCAGCAAGAGAGATCCAACTTCGGAGACATTAAGATCCTCATTGATGTTATTGAGGATCATATACAGCTGCCTTCGGAAGGACACGACGTGTTTCAGTTGCGGGGCTTTGCAGCCCAGCGGGACCCTCTTAATGCCAGACATCAGCTGCCCGAGCCGGTGCGGATGAACGGAGGGACGTTAGACAGCGTTACCTTCCGGGCAGGAGCAGCGAGCGGCAACACCGGGGTGAAAGTGTCGTCTAACACTGTGCCATTAGCCACTAGCTGATTGAGCAGATCAGTGGTTTTTAAGAAGATAACAATGGCAGCAGACTTGATATTTTCACACCCTGCTACCTCCCCAACCGCTAACACACACTGCTCTAGGGGGCAGAACTGCACCGGAGCGATCTTGACTCCATGGCGTCGGGTCAGTTTTTCAAAAGACGCATTCAGGGGGTCCGACCCCCCGACCCGGGAAGAACTACCGGTACTCCCCCCTCCCCTCCCCTGTTCCCCCACAATAAGAAAAGCACTGAAAACAGAAGACAAAATAAACAAACTGAAAAAAGTAAAGCAACAAAAAAACGCAGCCAAAGGACAGAGCTCTCAGCAGCACTCCCGCTCACTGCAGACCCCTCCCACACACTCCCAGCTGAGAGAGAGAGAGAGAGAGAGAGAGAGAGAGAGAGAGAGAGAGAGTGTTAGTGTCTGTCTGTCTCTCTCTCTCTGTAGATGCATCATAGGGAACATATGTAACAATCTCTCTTTTTGTTTACCAAAAATGAGAATGAACGTATTTCAAGTGGGTGTTGCCTTGGTTGGAAACGTTTTAAGATTATTTATGAAGTGTAAA
Source organism: Amia ocellicauda (assembly GCF_036373705.1). Lineage (NCBI taxonomy): Eukaryota > Metazoa > Chordata > Actinopteri > Amiiformes > Amiidae > Amia > Amia ocellicauda. The sequence continues at coordinate 96,885 of NW_027102700.1, forward strand.
GTGGATTTGTCTCAGTTCTCCGTAGTTTTCAATGTATGTGCCATTCAGTAGCGTTCATGTTACAGATGTGCCCTATGCAGTGGTAGGGTCAATAAAATGTCAGTAAAACTTTATTTTAGCAATTATGGAGGGGAAGAACTGCAAATAGCGAGTCCCCACTAATTATCTAATTTACTAACAACGTTTAAAATTAGGTCTTGCGAAGCTGCCAAATAATGCTGTATAATCGTATGTGTCTTCATACACCGGCTGCTATAGTCTGATAGCTTTGATTATATATACATATTTTCTCGTGAACCACAAATGCTATTTTCTTGATTTTTACAGAGTATGTTATAAATACCATTGTTATGAAGCCTGACAAATTGTATGCTGTAATTATGAATATTTTCAAATCATTTGTTTGTTTTTCCTAACATGTTACAAATGTTCCCTATGTGAAAGATGCATTATATCTTAATAACGTCTAAACAATTAAAGATATACAGATTATTATTTTCGGTAAAGTTATAACACATTGCTATTAACTATGTGTGTCAGTAAAAGTTTAAAAAATCCTAATAATTTTTTATTGATCCTGCAAAATAGGTGTTTAGGGAACATTTGTAACATTAGGGTTACGATTTGCCATAGACGCGGAATGAGTTTGATTGTGATGTTAAATGGGGTTTAAAGACGCAGTCGCCTCGGTGCTGATTACTATTGCTGTGTTTCTCCACTTCTACTCCATGCTTGGGAACGCCCACATCCAGTGACGTCAAAACCGGTGGAAAAGCGGGCCGGTTCAAAAAAGATCAGCTGGATCCCAGGCCGAGCAGCAGCTCCGGCTCCAGCACCGGCACCATGTCGCTGGAAAAGCGCTAAGTGAGCTCACAGTGAGCTCAGTGTAATGTCTGCTCTGGTGAGCTCACAGTGTGACCTAGTCGTGAGTTCACGTCTTCACTGGGTAGTCCTTGACAACTTAATTGACTCAAATCTTGGGCTTAATTGGTCAAAATGACCATTGGTTGAAGGTACTCAGGGACTGATGTGTAGAGAGACTTATTAAACCTGCAGGATTGTGGTTTTCCCAGATCAGAATTAACCAGATCACCACAAAGGAACATGGTAGGTGCTATTGCAACACAGATTACACAAATACATTGAAATCCAAGTTTGCAGTGGTCCTTGGGCCATTGTGTGGTGATCCAGATCACTTCAGCAGGAATTTTGCAGTGGTCTGGACTACAACTCTCTCTCTCTCTCTCTCTCTCTCTCAATTCAGTGCATTTGAATTGTCAAAGCAATTGGACATGCATACATACATACATACATATACACTCACCTAAAGGATTATTAGGAACACCTGTTCAATTTCTCATTAATGCAATTATCTAACCAACCAATCACATGGCAGTTGCTTCAATGCATTTAGGGGTGTGGTCCTGGTCAAGACAATCTCCTGAACTCCAAACTGAATGTCTGAATGGGAATGAAAGGTGATTTAAGCAATTTTGAGCGTGGCATGGTTGTTGGTGCCAGACGGGCCGGTCTGAGTATTTCACAATCTGCTCAGTTACTGGGATTTTCACGCACAACCATTTCTAGGGTTTACAAAGAATGGTGTGAAAAGGGAAAATCATCCAGTATGCGGCAGTCCTGTGGGCGAAAATGCCTTGTTGATGCTAGAGCTCAGAGGAGAATGGGCCGACTCGATTCAAGCTGATAGAAGAGCAACTTTGACTGAAATAACCACTCGCTACAACCGAGGTATGCAGCAAAGCATTTGTGATGCCACAACACGTACAACCTTGAGGCGGATGGGCTACAACAGCAGAAGACCCCACTGGGTACCACTCATCTCCACTACAAATAGGAAAAAGAGGCTACAATTTGCACAAGCTCACCAAAATTGGACAGTTGAAGACTGGAAAAATGTTGCCTGGTCTGATGAGTCTCGATTTCAGAGTCAGAATTTGGCATAAACAGAATGAGAACATGGATCCATCATGCCTTGTTACCACTGTGCAGGCTGGTGGTGGTGGTGTAATGGTGTGGGGGATGTTTTCTTGGCACACTTTAGGCCCCTTAGTGCCAATTGGGCATCGTTTAAATGCCACGGCCCATTGTTTCTGACCATGTCCATCCCTTTATGACCACCATGTACCCATCCTCTGATGGCTACTTCCAGCAGGATAATGCACCATGTCACAAAGGTCGAATCATTTCAAATTGGTTTCTTGAACATGACAATGAGTTCACTGTACTAAACTGGCCCCCACAGTCACCAGATCTCAACCCAATAGAGCATCTTTGGGATGGGGTGTGTAGCGTTATGTTGGGTGTATTTGGATAAGAGTATTTGGGCTCTGAGCTGAAGCACGGATCTAAAGAAGACCTCTCCCCCCCAAAGTTATCAGATTTCCTTTGCTCATCAGCTTGGAACTGGTTTGCATCAAAGTGACAGTTTTGGGGAGGATGGCACCGAGAAGAGGCCAAATAGTTTGTTATTCTGCTATGAGATGTCTGGAGAAAGGGGCCTGTGGTTGATAAAAACTCTTTGAAGTGGATGAGAGCCGAAATCCCGACATAGAGTTACGAACCCAGGCCAACCGGCATTTCCAAAAGATGGCATGGATTGACATCAGTCATAAATCAAGCCCCCCTCCAATAGGACACTGGGGGCTGAAACCGAAATCCAATCTCAAGAACTCAGGAACCAATCACCTATTGATCTGACAGACTATAAAGGACAAACACGGCCTTTCTTTCTCTCTCTCTCTCACCTGAACCAGTAACTCGCTGCCACAGCTCAACCTGTAGCTCTGTTGCCCGAACCGGAACCAGAAACCAACCAAGTCTTTGCCGGCAACAGAAGAGTTAAACTGGGAGAAGGAGATTGAGCCGTACAAAGAATTCTTTTAAAGGACTTTATTAAATAAAGAACTTTACAGACTGCGCTGCCCGCCTGTGCCCACCTGATCAGTGGAGTTTTACAGCTGGACAAATGACTAAGTCGACTGAATACGAAAGTGTCAGTCATTTAAATAGCTATTTGAGTTTTAAGAAACTTGACCCTTGGAACAAACAGGGCCCTGCTTTCCTCAAAGACTTTGTCTTCAAGTAACTACGGTGGAACCCTGCTTACAAAGAAGATTTTGTGCAAAACCTTGGAGCCTTCGAACCAGTGGAAAATCTGTTTGGAAACGACTCTACTTTCGCGAAACCCCAACTTCCAGGTGCATCGACTGAGTGGAAGTTCTTGGACAAAGCCGAACCGGACTGCCTTTGTTCCAAACCACACAGACCTCGTGCCGTGTGCTGTTATCTGAGCCCGAAGCCAGAGAGGCCTCTCTGCGACGAAGTTCAGATAAGTTTAACAGTTTGGAGTTCATGATTCATGACATTTGAGAAATCAATTAGAAATGTTAATCTGTGATTTATAACTCTAGAATGTGTAATATCATTTAGTTTTCTTAAATATAAATGTATGTTGCATTAAACTGTTTTGTTGATAATTTTAGAAATAAAATCTGTCAACGCCGAGAAATATCTTCTCATTCCTGTTTAACTGTTTAGTCTGAAATTGACACAAGTTAATAGACACCAGATTATAGGTGGCCCTGCCTATCCTTAATCATTGAATAATAATCAGTTAAGGGAAATTGTGGTAAAGAGTAATGATAGGATCTTTCTCTCCACCTAAACGTTAATGAGACTGATATATATATAACGAGAAGTTACCTGACATAAATACTAACCTGCGTAGTTATTTAATGTCTGACTAATAATACTAACAAGAGACTCACCTTCATCTTACTAACTGGTATTGTAGTCAATGTGTTTATAACCTCTTTTGTTTAACGATTTGTGTTATCATATGCGATCCCATGGTCTTTGATTTGGTCACGGAAGTGATTTGTCTTTGATTTGTTGATATAGAGTTGAATTTTAATTAGTTTTTCCCTTTTGTATAATTAGTGTAGTGCTACATTTAGTCTTTGTTTTGAATAAATTTGACAATTTATATCTTTGGAATTGGTGTCTGCGTCCAATTATTACAGAAATTGAGTTCTACAAGATTCCAGGATTCGTGATAAGGTGATACTATAAATTCACTTCTTTAATTGAAATTTATAAGTGTACCTTACGCTACAGGTGGAACGGGAGCTTCGTGCCCTGGATGTGCATCCCACAAATCTCCATCAACTGCAAGATGCTATCCTATCAATATGGACCAACATTTCTAAAGAATGCTTTCAGCACCTTGTTGAATCAATGCCACGTAGAATTAAGGCAGTTCTGAAGGCGAAAGGGGGTCAAACACAGTATTAGTATGGTGTTCCTAATAATCCTTTAGGTGAGTGTATATGGAAAAGGAACAATATGTGTACATCTCTGCATATGGTGCCCTAACAGATGTGCAAGTTACATGACAGACAGACACTCACACACACTTTCAAAGACAGACAGGCAGACAGACACTCACACACACTTTCACACACTCACTTTCACAGACAGACAGACACAGACACAGACACACTCACTTTCACACAGAGACAGGCACATTTTCACACAGAGACAGACACACAAACACACACACACAGACACACACACACATACTTTGACAGACAGACAGACAGACACACACACGCATATTATGGGTCTTTGTTGGGTAGTGAAATGGGTAGCATCAGTCGCAGTGTGGGTAATGTCAGGGAGCCAATCATAGTCCCCGTTATTTGCATATCGTGGCGCAAAGCATTCTGGGAAAAGTAACTTAACACGTTTAGTCATGTATTTGTCCATAGTTTACACATGAGATGAAAGAGACAGTATGACGTATTGAGCACCTAGGATTCCTCATGTGTATGTGAGGGGCAGAGGAACCGGATCCCAAGTGTGCGTCCCAGGTGCTATAGGTTTCAAAGCATGCAGGGGAATAGGCACCCCACCCTGACACCTATAGAAGACTGGATAGGGAGATATAAATAGCAATGGGGAGACTCTTGTACTTGGTGTGGCTCTATCCATATAGTGGGGCCAGCAGGTGCAGCAATAGAAGCTCAGCCTGGGGAGACTGGATTTAGCATTTCCTCTCCATTTTGATAACTATCCATAATCATTTCTGCAAAATACTTCTATGATACCTATGTATGTTTTTTACTTATACTATATTATACTATCAAGTATCAGTGTACACATACAATGTGACCTGTTACATTAATACAGAGGCCACGGAAGGCCAGATCACTAATAGCCACTGTCCCCTGATATTACACTTTTTTACAATCACTTTGGCACTCATTTCAGAACCTTGATGTCATTTTTCAAAACTCTAGACACTAAACTCACACCCGATGAACAAAATGCACATTTTGCAAAACTCTAACACTTTTTTACAATTGCTTGGATACAATACACATCAACCTCAGATCATTTGTTCATTGAACTAAAATGACACAACTTAACATCAAAGTATTACCATTTCAAAATGCAATTCACACATTACATCTGAGATCACTGTCTATTCATTTCATTACAAAGATCTAACTATCAATTGATACAGCTGCTCAAAATGATAAGTGACTGTTGCATTACTCTTAATGCATAATTTTATGGAAACTGACAAACAATATTCCATGTTTCGATCATGAAAGTTTCAGGATAATGAGATCCATTGACACCAATAACCGAGGAGCATGGTTTCTTAGGGTTACCATAGACTTGACTGTGTCTTCTTGTTTGTGAAGGAACAGGACTGTGTTTTCCTGTCTGGGTTCCCGCAGGCTTAAGTGTGTTTGTAAACTGCAGCGTAGGTTTGACCTACTATTAGAAAAAAAAAAAAAAAGGAGTGCTAATTAATTGTTCAATATCTGATACGCCGGTGATAATATAAAATATCGTGTTTATAGTTTATAGAAGTTTATAGTGTTTATGGTAAATGAAGAAAAGTCATTAAGTTATATACAAGTTCTATAAATGCAAACATTGAAAAGCATGTTTGTTGTTATTCCTATATAGGATTTAGTATTATTTGTGTTTTCTTGTTTTTTGCTATGTTTTCTCCCCTGTCGTTTATTGTTATTTTGCGGGCTTGCACGCCTTGGTTGTTGTGTACAAAACGATACATAGAAAATGGGAAAACGTGTTACTGTGTGGGAACAGCTCTAGTAAGATGGGCGACCCGCCACTTAAAGGTACACATGTAAGGTACATGTATGATAACTATGGAGTGAAGCGGTGCGTTTGACTGGACAATAGGTGACAGAAAATTAAGGTTTCCAGAAGATGGGACTTTTGATTCAGATAGACTTGAGCACCTAAAAACGGTTTTGCAAAATAGGAATACAAAGCATTAAGAAATGAGAAACCAAAGCTAGCTATCTTAAAACATTTGTTAGAGAAAAGAAAGAAAAGACAACAGGCATAATTCAATCTGAATGGCCCGAAGACAAATTAAAAATATATATATATATATGTTTTTCAGTATAAATGACAGTCCTCAAGATACTGAAGGAAAATTACTAGATAAGTAATAAATAAGGGTAGTTTGAGACACTGCAGGTCAATATAACATGCCAACCAAAACCATGGTTTCTGAATTTACTATGGATATAAATTAATATGTGTCTCTTTGTATGTTTGTACGTTTTCAGTTTGCGCAAGGTAAATGTCCATATTTTGACTTTTTCATGTACTGTATAGTCCAGAATATGACTAAGAGAGTCATAAGTCACAAATAGTTACAGAATGATAGCTAAAAAACGCCAGTTAAATATGTTGTAATAACAGACCTACAAGAAAGTCAGCATTTAACTGTACACAGAATGCTATTGCAAACAGAAATAATAATACAAAATTAAGTTATTTAAATAGGTCTTACGAATACAGAAGTTAAAAGTAACATGTTAGAAATGGAATTAGAGCCAAATTTAGAAATAGGAATCCGAGGCAACCACAAACATTCGGTGAAGGTTTCTTACATATTGATAAATAGATAACCAGATACTCCAGGAAATTAACGATGTGCTCATTTGGAAGCTATGAGTTCCACAATGAAGAGTTTTTAAATCCCTAGAAATAGATCCCTAAATACAATGTGTAGGTAAGAAATTAACTATTGATCAGTTCAATCTGGATTCGGGAACAGTTCTTCTGAACCTGTACTGGTGTAGATTGGACTTCAATAGGAGGAAGTGACACAATAAAGACATGAGCCGCGCAGGAGGACAGTCTTAGTGCCCACGCAGGTTCTTACTTGGGGAAATCATTGACTGGACACATTTTTTGAAAATGTGCTTTCCTGAAGTACCTGGACATCATTATTGAGATCAATGAAAAGGCTTATTTTCCAAAGATTAAATACATTCATTAACTACAATAATGTAGTGAAATGTATATAAATAGTAATAATACAAATCGATCAAATATAACTTGCATTTTCTTGTAAGAAATTAGGAATAGGAGAAAGAACAGCTGTTGGGATGCAGTGCGATGTTATCCAAAATTGAAAGCGGTTGAGAAAGGAGAGTTTGTTCTGTGTGAGACAAATGTACTGCCACGAGAGACTCTGATGGTGATTGACTGGAATATGAGGGAAAATAATGAAGTTACTACAGGTATAACTAAAGGTGTAACATAACTAATTTAATGAAACATAGTCATGGCAAGTTATAAAACTGTTTGGAAATAGTCCTTTCACAAACAGAAATACCCTATCAATTAGGAAGAGGGGGGCAGGGGGCAAGGGCCGTATGTGCTCCTCTGCTCCCCCTGTTCGCCTGAGCAGACAAGCAGCCTGAGATGAGAGAGAGAGAGAGAGAGAGAGAGAGAGAGAGAGAGAGAGAGAGAAGTCAGAGACAAGGCAGAGACTGTAAGTACGTGTAAGGGTTCATAACTTATTACAAACAGAGCAAGAGTGTAATGAATGGTAATTTACACTGCTTGTATTAATAATGATAATAATATTGATGTTGATACAGACGAATACATCACATACTAGATGACAACCGCATAAAACTAATAATAATGAAAATAGGAATAATAGGAGTATGGAAATAATTTCAAATTATGGTTTATTGGTAAAAAATGAATTGAGAAACAAAGATTAATAACTGCCATCATTTACCCAACTACTATTAACTATGGTGTTGAAGGAGCTGCTGTAATAGTTATTGTAATGTTCTCAGGTATTTAAGTTAGATAAAAGGACAAAGATAAGCACATTGTTTTGAAACTTTGACAACTCCACACAAAAAGAGTATCTACACTAGGAAGTAAAGCTGATTCAATAAACACAGGAGATATGATGCTGCTGACGACAGCTGAGTGCTGTACTGAAATAATTTGATAAATGAGATAAATTGGAATCAAGATTATTATTATTTTGAATTGTCCCTTTACTAGAAACCTTATAGATTGTGCGAATGTCAACTAATGTGATAGAGATGCCTTTTATAAGGACGATCTCTGATGTTGTGTGAACCACACATTGTGTCTTCAGACTGATTTATTCCACATGGCAGATATGCATATTATGAATCGTGTCCTGAAGGAACCGATGTCTGACCCATATGGAGAAGATGCTGGTGTTCTTGTTGAGACACAGTAGGCCGAGGGCGCGGCTTTAAAGACAGCCTCACAGCAACTTGAACAGACCAATGCTGAGGTCCACTACGCTGAAGTGATGCTTGACTCAGTGGAGAAATAAGTTAAAATACTATAATTAAAGGTTTTCCAGATTATAGGAATCTACAATATATTGTGAAACTGCTCAGATGACGTCCGCAGTAGCACATATTCTTCTATTGATAGTTTAATTTATAATGTACTATTAGTGGAGATGTCACATTATTCAAATGAATAGAATGACAGCCATGAAGTCAGAATCAGTCCATTGCCCTTCACTTAAGATTTGTACAATGTATAATGTTTATAAATCAAAACGCAACAAATATATGTACAATACAGTTTACAAACTGAATTTGTAAAAAAGAATGTTTTGCTGACTTTTGTATTCTCTTTGAAGCAACAAAATGTATGTGTTATGTATGTCATAACTAGGGTTTGACTTTTATGACCTGGGGCTGGATGAAATTTAATTTGAGATGCACTGTAAAAGCTCCAGGAAATTGCAACTGGCCACTGCACCTTCCATAAGAGAGCTCAAACATTTGCTAATGCATTGGTTGCCTCACAGGCACTCTTTCCCTGGTTTGCCCATGTGGCGCATGGTGTTGGCCACACGGGCAAAGGGGGGATGTGTGCATCAGTCTTTTAAATTGGTTTGCCCCAGGTTTTATAGTAACAGCTTAGCAATATTGTAGAACTTGCCACATTTGTCAAGCTCATAATCCTGCAATATGCAAATAGATTGTGTTCAAAAGCTTAAATGTTGTGGATATGAATATAGACTTGTAATAATATATAGGTGTTCTAAATGGGTTGAAGCCTATCCCGTAGGAAGGCTGAAGTAGTAAAAGTAGCAAAAATACAGTTAAGGGATGTTATATGTAGATTTCGCATTCCAGGGAAATTTCCAGTGATAGGAACACTCACTTCACTGGGACAATAGTGCAGGAACTATGCAAAGCCCTGCGAGGTAAACAACATTTTCACTGCCCCATCAGGCTCAGTCAGCTGGAGCAGTGGAGAAACAAAATGGGATATTAAAGAATAAGCTGTCTAATATATGCAAACAAACAGGACTCAAACGTCCAGATCCCCTTCCTATAGTCCTAATGACAATGAAATCGTCAGCAAATTGAGAAAAACAGGTCTTTCTCCGTGTGAGATTATTATGGGATGACTTATGAGACTCTCCATCACTCCTCCATTGTCTGTAAGGGAAATGGACATCCACTTGATGGATGATGCTATGTTGTCTTTTTGTATGGGACTAACACGTGCTTTCGAAGCTGTCCATTCACAGATGAAAGCTGCCCAGACTGAACCATCCCAGCAGGTTTACCACCCCTTCCAGCAAGGTGACTGTGTATATCAAAGCACACAAGAGAAAGTCCTCCCAACAGCCCAGGTGGACAGGGTCCTACCAGGTGCTCCTGACCACCCACACAGCTGTAAAGTGCCTAGGAACGACGACATGGATCCACTCCTCACACTGCATACTTGCCAATCGAGGCGATCAGCACAACCCTGGTGGAGAACAGAGGGATAAAGGAATTGTTCTTCCACATCAGATTTGACATTACTGTATGTATGCAGGCCCTTGTAATTGCTTTTCCAATACTGCCAACTGGTTATTGATGATTGATTTCACATTGTGGTACGAGTATCGAGTGAAATGCGTGCTATCCACCTCAACAACACAGCGATAACATGGAGCCGGCAGGTGATCCAGGTCACAATAGAGGTCAAGCAGTGGGAGGAGGAAGACGTGGTGGTCAAAGGTGTAGCGTAAGGTACACTTATAAAATTCAATTAAAGAAGTGAATTTATAGTATCACCTTATCACGGATCCTGGAATCTTGTAGAACTCAATTTCTGTAATAATTGGACGCAGACACCAATTCCAAAGATATAAATTGTCAAATTTATTCAAAAACAAAGACTAAATGTAGCACTGCACTAATTATACAAAAGGGAAAAACTAATTAAAATTCAACTCTAGATCAACAAATCAAAGACAAATCACTTCCGTGACCAAATCAAAGACCATGGGATTGCATATGATAACACACAAATCATTAAACAAAAAAGGTTATAAACACATTGACTACAATACCGGTTAGTAAGACGAAGGTGAGTCTCTCATTAGTATTGTTAGTCAGACATTCAATAACTACGCAGGTTAGTATTTATGTCAGGTAACTTCTCGTTATATATATATCAGTCTCATTAACGTTTAGGTGGAGAGAAAGATCCTATCATTACTTGTTACCACAATTTCCCTTAACTGATTATTATTCAATGATTAAGGATAGGCAGGGCCACCTATAATCTGGTGTCTATTAACTTGTGTCAATTTCAGACTAAACAGTTAAACAGGAATGAGAAGATATTTCTCGGCGTTGACAGATTTTATTTCTAAAATTATCAACAAAACAGTTGAATGCAACACACATTTATATTTAAGAAAACTAAATGATATTACACATTCTAGAGTTATGAATCACAGATTAACATTTCTAATTGATTTCTCAAATGTCATGAATCACAAACTCCAAACTGTTAAACTTATGTGAACTTCGTCACAGAGAGGCCTCTCTGGCTTCGGGCTCAGATAACAGCACACGGCACGAGGTCCGTGTGGTTTGGAACAAAGGCAGTCCGGTTCGGCTTTGTCCAAGAACTTCCACTCAGTCGATGCACCTGGAAGTTGGGGTTTCGCGAATGTAGAGTCTTTTCCAAACAGATTTTCCACTGGTTTGAAGGCTCCAAGGTTGTGCACAAAATCTTCTTTGTAAGCAGGGTTCCACCGTAGTTACTTGAAGACAAAGTCTTTGAGGAAAGCAGGGCCCTGTTTGTTCCAAGGGTCAAGTTTCTTAAGACTCAAATAGCTATTTAAATGACTTTCGTATTCAGTCGACTTAGTCAATTGTCCAGCTGGATGGCTGGGCACAGGCGGGCAGCGCAGTCTGTAAAGTTCTTTATTTAATAAAGTCCTTTAAAAGAATTCTTCGTACGGCTCAATCTCCTTCTCCCAGTTTAACCCTTCTGTTGCTGGTAAAGACTTAGTTGGTTTCTGGTTCCGGTTCTGGCAACAGAGATACAAGTTGAGCTGTGGCAGCGAGTTACTGGTTTAGGTGAGAGAGAGAGAGAGATGCCGTGCGTTACCCTTTATACGCCTGTCAGATCAATAGGTGATTGGTTCTTTAGTTTGTGAGATTGGATTTCGGCTTCAGCCCCCAGTGTCCTATTGGAGGGGGGCTTGATTTATGACTGATGTCAATCCATGCCATCTTTTGGAAATGCCGGTTGGCACGGGTTCGTAGCTCTGTGTCGGGATTTCGGCTCTCGTCCATTTCAAAGAGTTTTTATTTCCTACAGGCCCCCTTCCCCAGACATCTCACAGCAGGGATTCCAAGGTATTTGGCCCATTCTCGGTGCCATCCTCCCAAGACTGTCACTTTGATGTAAACCAGTTCACATGCTGATGAGTTAAGGAAATCTGATAAATTTGGGGGGGAGAGGTCTTCTTTAGATCAGTGCTTCAGCTCAGAGCTAAAATGCTCTTATCAGAATACACCCAACATAACGCTACACTGGTTAATTCTGTTCTGGGAAAAACACAATCCTGCAGGTTTAATAAGTCTCTCTACACATCAGTCCCTGAGTACCTTCAACCAATGGTCATTTTGACCAATTAAGCCCAAGAATTGAGTCAATTAAGTTGTCATGGACTACCCAGTGAAGACGTGAACTCACGACTAGGTCACACTGTGAGCTCACCAGAGCAGACATTACACTGAGCTCACTGTGAGCTCACTTAGCGCTTTTCCAGCGACATGGTGCCGGTGCTGGAGCCGGAGCTGCTGCTCGGCCTGGGATCCAGCTGATCTTTTTTGAACCGGCCCGCTTTTCCACCGGTTTTGACGTCACTGGATGTGGGCGTTCCCAAGCATGGAGTAGAAGTGGAGAAACACAGCAATAGTAATCAGCACCGAGGCGACTGCGTCTTTAAACCCCATTTAACATCACAATCAAACTCATTCCGCGTCTATGGCAAATCGTAACCCTAATGTTACAAATGTTCCCTAAACACCTATTTTGCAGGATCAATAAAAAATTATTAGGATTTTTTAAACTTTTACTGACACACATAGTTAATAGCAATGTGTTATAACTTTACCGAAAATAATAATCTGTATATCTTTAATTGTTTAGACGTTATTAAGATATAATGCATCTTTCACATAGGGAACATTTGTAACATGTTAGGAAAAACAAACAAATGATTTGAAAATATTCATAATCATACAATTTGTCAGGCTTCATAAGAATGGTATTTATAACATACTCTGTAAAAATCAAGCAAATAGCATTTGTGGTTCACGAGAAAATATATATATATAATCAAAGCTATCAGACTATAGCAGTCGGTGTATGAAGACACATACGATTATACAGCATTATTTGGCAGCTTCGCAAGACCTAATTTGAAACGTTGTTGGTAAGTTAGATAATTAGTGGGGACCCTCTATTTGCAGTTCTTCCCCTCCATAATTGCTAAAATAAAGTTTTACTGACATTTTATTGACCCTACCACTGCATAGGGCACATCTGTAACATGAACGCTACTGAATGGCACATACATTGAAAACTACGGAGAACTGAGACAAATCCACTTTACACTTCATAAATAATCTTAAAACGTTTCCAACCAAGGCAACACCCACTTGAAATACGTTCATTCTCATTTTTGGTAAACAAAAAGAGAGATTGTTACATATGTTCCCTATGATGCATCTACAGAGAGAGAGAGACAGACAGACACTAACTCTCTCTCTCTCTCTCTCTCAGCTGGGAGTGTGTGGGAGGGGTCTGCAGTGAGCGGGAGTGCTGCTGAGAGCTCTGTCCTTTGGCTGCGTTTTTTTGTTGCTTTACTTTTTTCAGTTTGTTTATTTTGTCTTCTGTTTTCAGTGCTTTTCTTATTGTGGGGGAACAGGGGAGGGGAGGGGGGAGTACCGGTAGTTCAAATAATTCACATAATAAAGTGAATCTGTGACACCCATAATTCAATTACATTCTTATTATCAACTATAACTATGAATATAACTGATAATGTAGCATCATTAGATTGTTTACAACCAATATTTGTTTTCAATATATATATTTTTACCTTGTCTTTGTAATATTGTAGACCAAGAGTGTTATACCTGTTTTGGTGATTCTTTGTCAGATTCAGAACAATTTGCTGTGGGGCTGTCAGAACCACTTGATGGTGACACACTTTTGTCTTCATTGCTGATAAATGTGGCTTTTGTTACAATTTTTTTCAGATTGTCCAAAAGGTCTGGAATCTCTGGAGAAAAAAACCTTAGTATTAAATGATAATCATTTCTAGTAATATATTTAATGCAAAGTGAAAACAAAACCATCAATGCCTGCAATTATACTTGAGAGACTTGCTCTATGTTATTGGCAAACTGACCTTTTTGTGGGTCATTAACATTAGCTACAAAAAAAATAAAAAAGATAAAATACAAGAATTTCCAGGTCTAATGTAATGCATATAGTCATTAATGTAGGATTATGAAGTTATGTTGAAAAACTTTATTTAATAATCAGTATTATTAAACTATTAGACAGTGCACATTAAGAGTCTGTATTGTGGTTCTAGATTACTTCAGTATGATCAACTATAATACATTACTCTGGAATCTAAATTACTGAAGAATAACATTTATCAAGGTAAGGAATTATTTGCTATAAATAAAAAAACTTACCATCAACCATACGGTTTCGAAGACATTGGTTTTCATTTTTAAGTCTTGTGTTTTCCTTTTCGAGCTGCTTAACGTTTTGCTGTAGCTCAACTTCACTGGACTCTTTAAATGTCTGTAGAATATGACGGGATCTAATTCTTTAAGCTCCATCGGTTTTCTTTCTTATTTTGTGCTGTATTCAGAGAGGAAAAGAGTTTAAAATGAAAATATATATATATATATGAATATGATTAAAAAAAAACAATCCTGCAATACATTTATTTAATATTTGCAGTAATTATCTCACCGGTAACTGTGGTTCATCAAGGTCACTATCATCTGAAATTTGAAGTTTTTTGTTTGGTTTAGGTACTCTCTTCATTTTAGGACAGGGCATTTTTGTTAGGTCATTAAGTTTTCTTCTTAGTTCGCCTTCTTTTCCTAAAATAAAAATAAAATAAATAAAACCCTGCATTATGTCCACAGATATTTGGGGATTATATTTATTTGTCATAAAAATACTGTGCTTTGACCATACAAATTAAGATGAACAGCCAACACTGAATCAAAACTGAAGTTAAATTATATCTGGTTTAATTTATTTTGTGATTTGGGGGATTTTATTGTAAAGCACAACACACAATAAATCGTTCTTACAAATGCCAGTCATGTATGACGAGTTTTTAGCGCCCTCACCACCACCTACCATGTTATAAGAGTATGTTAGAAGTACAACACATTAATAACTTAAACATTCATTTCAAATATACTGTGATTGTATATATCAAATAGCATGTAAAGACTTTAATGTTTTTTTTTTTTAAATAAACATTGTTACCAGTCATAATGATCTGCGCTTCATGGACAGGCCATCCACCTTTTGGAGGTTTGTTCGTGTCTCTCCACTCTGCTCTGAAGTTTCGAGTCGTCTCTTCGTCATCATCAGCAATGCTGAATAAATCAAAATTGCGAAAGCAAGCAGTGGGAATCACGCTGTAAGAGTCTTTGTCGACCCCGCTTTCCCACTTCACCAACGCGTGCATCACCGCCATACTACCTTCACCTTCTCGTCCGTTTTTTCTGCGCGTTTTTCCCCCGACAAGTCACGGCACAAAAATCAGTCCCGCTCTGCATTCTGGTACTTGGCGTTCTTAATAACACCAACAGGGTGTAATCGCATAGACCACTCGAGTATAAAGTACTACATATCCCATCTGTTACAGTTTTTTTTCTTCTTCTGAAACTGCAAGCGCACTACATAAAGTTTGGCAAATGAAGAAATTTGGATGATGAGTTTACAATCTTATAAACAGTATTTAAGTAAACCTAGATATGCAATTCCAAAAAGAACAGCATCGAGATGGAGAAACAGGATAAAAAAATAATAATACAATGTTTATACTTTTTGTATTTTAATTACAGTATGTAATTATTGCCTTTTGATTTACATTTACAGAAAAAGAACGGCGGCAAACGTGGACTACCCAACAAGAAGCAACAAAGTTACTAAAATATCAGATTCTCAGGTAAGCTTCATGCAGCCATACATGTATAATTATAAAATCAATCCAAAAAATAGACCTTGTTTACCCTACAACTGATTTGAGTGTTAATTCTATTTAAGATATAAAAAAATATTTTATTTTCTGAACTAATAATCTGTGAACATTCTATTATCTCTATAATTTTAATTAATACATTTATTTTATTATTGGTGGAACATTATATTTTTCAGCTCAGATGATTTCACGTACCATCATTTTTTCTGTTAATAAATGTGCAAAAACAAATCAGATGGATAGGCCCCTACATATGAACATTAAGTTAAAGGCCTAGAGTGAGTGTTCTTCACTTCCAGTCATGGCGGGCCACAATCCAGCTCTTTGTAACTCATCAACAACCAAAGACCTGGGAAAAGGGTTAAATGGCTTCAGTTAAGCCAATTAGGTAATTAAGAGCTCAACTGGAAAAAAAACAGCAGGCATAGGGGTACTTTAGGACCACAGTCACTGATATAACCTACAATGTTGTTGTAATGAAAATCAGCAGACAGTGGGCCTCCTCCAGGACTAAGGTTGAGAAGCACTGGTCTTGAAGACCACAATAACAATCGACCTCAAGGGCTAGGGATATTCGAGGTGATGCTAAACCAGTCCTGAATGTTTAAATATAATGTTATTTTCTTGTAGTGTGCCGTTGCTGTTAATGCAACCAGTTATATTGAGCCATCAAATACAGAAGCTGACGAAAGACATCAACATGTAAATTTAGTTGTAAATTTAAAGTGTGTGTGAAAAGTATTTTGTATATGGAGATTAACCCATAGTTTCACAGATAAATTGTGGACCAGTGATATTCAGGATCTTCAAAACAAGTCCTGAATGCTCAAACTTAACACTTCTTTTTTTAGAGTGTCGTTGCTGTCAATCCAGCCAGTGATGTGGAGCCATCAGATACAGAAGCTGATGAAAAACAACATGTAAATTTCCTAAATTAATATGGTGCATCAAAATACTTATTTAGCACTTTCAACTGTTTCTTTGTGATTCCTAAAATTACTTTACAGGCTGGGGCTGGGGGAAGACACTGCGCCCGCCTGGAGAAGCCTGTACAAGCCCCCCTCAATAAGAGAGCTGGCAATCTGCAGTGGAGGGTGTTACACACCATTATTGCTGTCAATTCTTTTATTACTGTTCTTAACCCTGCTGTGTCCGACGCCTGCCCATTCTGTGCTCAGAGAGAGACCGTGTTTCACTGTTTCAGCACTTGCTCTCGGTTGTCACCCATTTTTAGTCTTTTAACTCGTCTTTTTACTGATCTTAACCTGATTTTTAACACAAAGGTTTTTATTTTAGGGGCGCGATACACCAGAAAGACCAAACATGTGGACCAGCTGGTAAACTTCTTGCTGGGCCAGGCTAAAATGGCCGTCTATAAGACTAGGAAGAACAGAGTGTGTGGGGAGGGCAGTGAGGATGCAGTGAGAGTGTTTGCCATGCTGGTCAAGTGCAGAGTCAGACTAGAGTTTAACTATTACAGGCTGATGAATGATTTGGAGAGTTTTGAACAGGTCTGGTGTATTAATGATGCCCTTTGTGAATTGTATGACGGGGAGTTGGTTTTTATTATGTAATTCATTTATAGGGTTTAGTATTTGATGGTTGTTTTGTTGTGTGTATTGGGTTGCTTTCTTTAAAAGTGTACAGATCAGTGGCGGAGTTAATGCTTGTTGGGGGGAGACAAACAAAGGGGAACACTATTTTTTATTTATTTATTTATTTTCTTTTGTATGAATTATTGCGTGTTGCAAACAGGCAATGAAGTCTGATAAAAGTCAAAAAGTCTCTCTCTCTCTCACACACACACACACAGCCAGCAAGACACACAGAGCCAGCCAGCTCAGCGATGACATCACAAACATCTCTCTCAGGTGACTCCTATGACATCACAGAGCACGTACATTCCGTTGCTTGCCGTCTGTCAACCACTCAGTCACTGCCAGCCAGACTGGCTGGCTGACTGGATGGTGGGGCTGCTTGCTGCTGCTGCGTACCTTAGCAAGCTTATTTGCTTGACCGGCCTTCCTCCTCCGCCCACATGCCCACCTATGTCCGATCTGCTGTTCACCTGGATCACAGCTCCGCCCCAACAAGGCAGAGCCTCCCAAGAATGGTACAAACTCACCCACGATCCCCTCCACGGAAAGCTATAGCAAAAGGCAAAAGCATTATACGTAATGAAGAGGAACCCGAGTCCAAGACGCATCCGACCAGCCATACATATTTGTGTGTATTAAAGATCACATTTTATTACATTTAGATTTTCTGTACTTTATTACATCTTTTTGTGATTTTTAAATGTATTGTTTCTTTTCCTTATATATGTATGTATGTATGTGTGTGTGTGTCTGTGTGAAAGTGTATGTGTTTGTGTGTCTCTGTGTGAAAGTGAGTGTGTGTGTGTGTGTCTGTAAGTGTGTGTGTCTGTCTCTGTGTTTGTGTGTCTGTCTCTGTGTGAAAGTGAGTGTGTGTGCATGTGTCTGTCTGTGAAAGTGTGTGTGTGTGTGTGGGTGTGACAGTGTGTATGAGTGTCTGTCTGTCATGTAACTCGCACATCTGTGAGGGCACCATTTTTGCAGAAAGAGATGTACACATTTTGGAGCAACATATGCTGCCATCCAGACATCATCTTTTCCAGGGACGTCCCTGCATTTTTCAGCAGGATAACGCCAAACCACATTCTGCCCAGATTTCAAGCGCATGGTTGCGTAGGCAGAGAGTGCGGGTGCTAGCATGGCCTGCCTGCAGTCCTGACCTGTCTCCGAATTGAGAATGTGTGGCGCACTATGAAGTGCAAATTAAGACAACGAAGGCCCTGTGCAGTTGCGCAGCTGAGGAAATGCATAATGGATGAATGGGGGAAAATCCCGCTTGCTAAACTTAACCAAGTGGTGTCTTCAGTGCCCAAGTGCTTAATAAGTGTTATTAAAAGAAAAGGTGATGTTACATAGTGGTAAATAGTCGACTGTCCCAACTTTCTTGGTTTCTTTTCACTGCTAATGAGATGCTGTAAAGTGAGTTTTCAGGAGCTCTAATCGTATTGATGAATTCATGCAGCATTTGTAATTGAATTTCAAAAAGAAATCCTTGCTGTCTGGCCTGTGTGTATGAGATGTACTCTGTCAATCTTTGGCTAACAACTGAAACATTGGTAGAACAGAAATGGCAACATAAAAAAGAAAAGTACATTTTAAAAGAGCACATTAAATAGGATGAATATACAGTTTTTTACAATCACTTTGTCACTCATTTCAGAACCTTGATGTCATTTTTCAAAACTCTAGACACAAAACTCAAAACGGTCATCACTTGTAACACTGCACAATACAATGTTTTGAACATTGGACAGCCTTTCATATCTTTAAAGAAACCTTGCACTTGCAGACTTGTTGGTTCAAATAACTAATTTATCATGAAATACCATAGTAACATAGTAACACAGAAGATACCGATAGTTTCACTGTGTAGTTGTTCGTACAATCATTAAATATTGTAGTACAAAATATGTGATACATGTTTCATTATGGTACTACACATAAATACATCACTGTAAAAGGACTAGTAGAGAGAATACTACAGACACAGTGGAATCATTGAACAAAATCTGAAATGTATTGATGCAATACAATCAAATCACACCATAGGTTTCTTTGAATCCATGCAACAATAATTAGCTACAAAAAAGAACAAAACTACAGTAAAATGTCAACTGCAGTGTTCCTCACCTGGCTTAGTGTAAAAAGCAAAACAAAGGATTGATTACTGTACTTCTAAATTTCCATCAGCCCTGTGTTCAGGTTCAGGTTCTCACAACCATTTTTCACAAGAGGCATCTTGAAACTGAACATACCTGAACATACTCAGTCATCAGCTGCTTCACTCTGTCTGCATTTCTTTCAAAAGGCACACTATACTCTGTGCTACACATTGGTATGCAGTATACAGTCATTTGACAATTGAGAGTAGCCTAATGTTTAGTGCATGCTGAAGACTTGCTGCTTCTCAGTACGGAAATTTCTGATGATTGAGGCCACAGTTGATCCTGAGTTGATTCTGAGGTTTGATTGAATCATTGTAGCTGCCTCAGTCATGGTCATGCCATGATTTACAACATGCTCTACAACTATTTCTCGGATTTCACTGGACACTATTTGCTGTTGCTGCCGCTGTCTGGTCCGTGGCCTTGTCCTCTACCACGTTCCCCCAACACCTCTCAAATGAGGCCCATGGCTGCCTCTCTGGTGAGGCCTAAGCCCTCCTCTATGACGAGGCCCACGACCACCTCTCAGAAGGGGTGCATGTCCCCTTCCATTCCTTTGACCACCACGTCTTCCTCCTCCCACTGCTTGACCTCTATTGTGACCTGGATGACTTGCTGGCTCCATGTTATCACTGTGTTGCTGGGGTGGATAGCACTCATTTCACTCGATACTCGTACCACAATGTGAAATCAATCATCAATAACCAGTTGGCAGTATTGGAAAAGCAATTACAAGGGCCTGCATACATACAGTAATGTCAAATCTGATGTGGAAGAACAATCATCTTCAACCAGGTTGGAGCGTTAGTTGCAATGCCTTTAATACACGCAGCGTGGAGAGGAACAGTGACTCAAGTAGATCCCAAAGTCGCTCTGCCTTCATTTTAACAGTCAGAGCTTTTATACACAAAAATCAAAGAGCTGGTTATAATCAGAAAGTCATTACTATGTTATCTTAAAAGTTAGCTAAGCAGAATTTATATCATTATAGGACAGAGTTCATAGATCAACACATGGATTAGGGAGCAGGCACTTCAATCATACTGTTTGACATTGTCTCCAAGATTCTCATCGTAAATAACAAACAGAAATCAAACTACCTTCTGGCCTGACCTTCTAGCTTGACCTTATCTTTCTTAAGTATACAAGAGAGAAAAACAGGTATTAGAGAAAAAATTTCTAACTTTCCTTCCACACTGCACACATGGTGTGGAAAAGTGCTACATGATGATGAATGATGATGAAATATTACATCCATAGATAATGTAGTCCAACTGGTTCATGCTCCTCGTTTATTGATGTCAATGGATCTCATTATCCTGAAACTTTCATGATCGAAACATGGAATATTGTTTGTCAGTTTCCATAAAATTATGCATTAAGAGTAATGCAACAGTCACTTATCATTTTGAGCAGCTGTATCAATTGATAGTTAGATCTTTGTAATGAAATGAATAGACAGTGATCTCAGATGTAATGTGTGAATTGCATTTTGAAATGGTAATACTTTGATGTTAAGTTGTGTCATTTTAGTTCAATGAACAAATGATCTGAGGTTGATGTGTATTGTATCCAAGCAATTGTAAAAAAGTGTTAGAGTTTTGAAAAATGTGCATTTTGATCATCGGGTGTGAGTTTAGTGTCAAGAGTTTTGAAAAATGACATCAAGGTTCTGAAATGAGTGCCAAAGTGATTGTAAAAAAGTGTAATATCAGGGGACAGTGGCTATTAGTGATCTGGCCTTCCGTGGCCTCTGTATTAATGTAACAGGTCACATTGTATGTGTACACTGATACTTGATAGTATAATATAGTACAAGTAAAAAACATACATAGGTATCATAGAAGTATTTTGCAGAAATGATTATGGATAGTTATCAAAATGGAGAGGAAATGCTAAATCCAGTCTCCCCAGGCTGAGCTTCTATTGCTGCACCTGCTGGCCCCACTATATGGATAGAGCCACACCAAGTACAAGAGTCTCCCCATTGCTATTTATATCTCCCTATCCAGTCTTCTATAGGTGTCAGGGTGGGGTGCCTATTCCCCTGCATGCTTTGAAACCTATAGCACCTGGGACGCACACTTGGGATCCGGTTCCTCTGCCCCTCACATACACATGAGGAATCCTAGGTGCTCAATACGTCATACTGTCTCTTTCATCTCATGTGTAAACTATGGACAAATACATGACTAAACGTGTTAAGTTACTTTTCCCAGAATGCTTTGCGCCACGATATGCAAATAACGGGGACTATGATTGGCTCCCTGACATTACCCACACTGCGACTGATGCTACCCATTTCACTACCCAACAAAGACCCATAATATGCGTGTGTCTGTCTGTCTGTCTGTCAAAGTATGTGTGTGTGTGTCTGTGTGTGTCTGTGTCTGTCTGTCTGTGTGTGAAAGTGTGTGTGTGTCTGTCTGTCTGTCTGTCATGTAACTTGCACATCTGTGAGGGCACCACTAATGCAGAAAGAGATGTACACGTATTGTTTATTTTCCATATATATGTATGTATGTATGTATGCATGTCCAATTGCTTTGACAATACAAATGAATTGAATTGAGAGGGAGAGAGAGACAGACAGACAGACAGACAGAGAGACACACACACACACACACACACACACACACACACAGAGAGCCAGCCAGCCAGCTCAGCGATGACATGACGAGCCTCTCTCAGCTTACTGCTATGACAGCACAGAGCACGTACATTCCGTTTAACAAATCGTTAAACAAAAAAGGTTATAAACACATTGACTACAATACCGGTTAGTAAGACGAAGGTGAGTCTCTCGTTAGTATTATTAGTCAGACATTAAATAACTACGCAGGTTAGTATTTATGTCAGGTAACTTCTCGTTATATATATATCAGTCTCATTTACGTTTAGGTGCCGAGAAAGATCCTATTTGTTACCACAATTTCCCTTAACTGATTATTATTCAATGATTAAGGATAGGCAGGGCCACCAATAATCTAATGTCTATTAACTTGTGTCAATTTCAGACTAAACAGTTAAACAGGAATGAGAAGATATTTCTCGGCGTTGACAGATTTTATTTCTAAAATTATCAACAAAACAGTTTAATGCAACTCACATTTATATTTAAGAAAACTAAATGATATTACACATTCTAGAGTTATGAATCACAGATTAACATTTCTAATTGATTTCTCAAATGTCATGAATCACAAACTCCAAACTGTTAAACTTATGTGAACTTCGTCGCAGAGAGGCCTCTCTGGCTTCGGGCTCAGATAACAGCACACGGCACGAGGTCCGTGTGGTTTGGAACAAAGGCAGTCCGGTTCGGCTTTGTCCAAGAACTTCCACTCAGTCGATGCACCTGGAAGTTGGGGTTTCGCGAATGTAGAGTCTTTTCCAAACAGATTTTCCATTGGTTTGAAGGCTCCAAGGTTGTGCACAAAATCTTCTTTGTAAGCAGGGTTCCACCGTAGTTACTTGAAGACAAAGTCTTTGAGGAAAGCAGGGCCCTGTTTGTTCCAAGGGTCAAGTTTCTTAAGACTCAAATAGCTATTTAAGTGACTGACACTTTGGTATTCAGTCGACTTAGTCAATTGTCCAGCTGTAAAACTCCACTGATCAGGTGGGTCTGTAAAGTTATTTATTTAATAAAGTCCTTTAAAATAATTATTCGCTCAATCTCCTTCTCCCAGTTTAACTCTTCTGTTGCCGGCAAAGACTTGGTTGGTTTCTGATTCCGGTTCTGGCAACAGAGCTACAGGTTGAGCTGTGGCAGCGAGTTTCTGGTTCAGGTGAGAGAGAGAGAGAGAGAAAGACTGTCCGCTGTTCCTTATAGTCTGTCAGATCAGTAGGTGATTGGTCCCTGAGTTCTTGAGATTGGATTTCGGTTTCAGCCCCCAGTGTCCTATTGGAGGGAGGCTTTATTTATGACTGATGTCAATCCATGCCATCTTTTGGAAATGCCGGTTGGCCTGGGTTCGTAGCTCTATGTCGGGATTTCGGCTCTCATCCACTTCAAAGAGTTTTTATCACCTACAGGCCCCTTTCTCCAGACATCTCATAGCAGAATTCCAAACTATTTGGCCTCTTCTCGGTGCCATCCTCCCCAAAACTGTCACTTTGATGCAAACCAGTTCCAAGCTGATGAGCTAAGGAAATCTGATAACTTTGGGGGGGGAGAGGTCTTCTTTAGAACAGTGCTTCAGCTCAGAGCCCAAATGCTCTTATCCAAATACACCCAACATAACGCTACATATGTATGTATGTATGTATATATGTGTAGAAGGAAAATTAGAAATTATTTTCTTACACCTGTTTTTCTCTCTTGTATACTTAAGAAAGATACGGTCAAGCTAGAAGGTCAGCCCAGAAGATAGTTTGATTTCTGTTTGTTATTTACGATGAGAACCTTAGAGACAATGTCAAACGGTATGACCTACGTGCCTGTTCCCTAAAACCATGTGTTGACCTATGAACTCTGTTCTATAATGATATATGTTCTGCTTAGTTAGCCTTTAAGATAACATAGTAATGACTTTCTAGCATGTATGGATGTATGTATGTATGTATGTATATATATATATATATATATATATGTATGTATGAATGTATGTATGTCCAATTGCTTTGACAATACAAATGAATTGAATTGAGAGGAAGAGAGAGAGAGAGAGAGAGAGAGAGAGAGAGAGAGAGAGAGAGACAGAAAGACAGACAGACAGCTCAGCAATGACATCACGAGCCTCTCTCAGCTGACTGCTATGACATCACAGAGCACGTACATTCCGTTGCTTGTCGTCTGTCAACCACTCAGTCACTGCTAGCCAGACTGTCCCTAAGACAAAGTGTACAATACTTCAATTATATCTCCTCCAGACAGATAAAGAGTATTAAGAGCTACGATAAAGTTACCCAGGAGACGTAAAAAGCTTGCATCACCTGGTATTTCCTGGAGGTCACCCATCCAAGTACTAACCAGGCCCTGGCCCGTTTAGTTTCCAAGGTCTGACGAGATCGGGCACGTTCAAAACGGTGTGGCCGCAAGCCAAGAGGCCTGGCTGCATGATGTCTCTAAAAGGCTGGAGTGTATTGACGGAACTTCCAGCAGAAAAAAAAAAAAAAAAAAGAAAAATGGATGGAAAAATATCAGTGCAGCAAAGGATGTTGAAAGTAGCCAGGTACGTGTACAATACTTCAATTATATCTCCTCCAGACAGAAAAAGAGAATGAAGAGCTATGATAAACTTACCCAGGAGACGTATAAAGCTTGCAGCACCTGGTATTTCCAGGAGGTCACCCATCCAAGTACTGACCAGGACCTGCCCCGTTCAGCTTACGCGATCTGACGAGATCGAGCGCTTTCAGGACGGTGTGGACACAAGCCGAGAAGCCTGGCTGCATGATGTCTCTTAATGGTTGGCGGGTATTGACGGAACTTCCAGCAAAAAAAAAAAAAAAGAAAAACGGAGGGAAAAATATCAGTGCAGCAAAGGATGTTGAAAGTAGCCAGGTACGTGTACAATACTTCAATTATATCTCCTCCAGACAGAAAGAGAGTATTAAGAGCTACGATGAAGTTACCCAGGAGACGTAAAAGCTTGCATCACCTGGTATTTCCAGGAGGTCACCCATCCAAGTACTAACCAGGGCCTGGCCCGTTTAGTTTCCAAGGTCTGACGAGATGGGGCGCGTTCTGGACGGTGTGGCCGCAAGCCAAGAAGCCTGGCTGCATGATGTCTCTTAAAGGCTGGAGGATATTGACGGAACTTCCAGCAAAATAAAGAAGAAAAAAGAAAAATGGAGGGAAAAATATCAGTGCAGCAAAAGGTGTTGAAAGTAACCGGGTACGTGTACAATACTTCAATTATATCTCCTCCAGACTGAAAGAGAGTATTAAGAGCTAAGATAAAGTTACCCAGCAGACGTAAAAAGCTGGCAGCACCTGGTATTTCCAGGAGATCTCCCATCCAAGTACTGACCAGGTCATGCCCCGTTTCGTTTCCGAGATCTGACGAGATCAGGCGCGTTCAGGTCTGTGTGTCCGCAAGCCGAGATGCCTGGTTGCATGATGTCTCTTAAAGGCTGGCGGATATTGATGGAACTTCCAGAAAAAATAAAAAAGAAAAAGAAAAATGCCGGGAAAAATATCAGTGCAGCAAAAGGTGTTGAAAGTAGCCGGGTACGTGTACAATTCTTCAATTATATCTCCTCCAGACAGAAATAGAGTATTAAGAGCTACGATGAA
Source organism: Amia ocellicauda (assembly GCF_036373705.1). Lineage (NCBI taxonomy): Eukaryota > Metazoa > Chordata > Actinopteri > Amiiformes > Amiidae > Amia > Amia ocellicauda. Next base: position 122,814 of record NW_027102700.1, read on the forward strand.
GTTACCCAGGAGACGAAAAAGCTTGCAGCACCTGGTATTTCCAGGAGGTCACCCATCCAAGTACTGACCAGGTCCTGCCCCGTTTAGTTTCCGAGATCTGACGAGATCGGGCGCGTTCAGGACGGTGTGGCCACAAGCCGAGACGCCTGGCTGCATGATGTCTCTTAAAGGCTGGCGGGTATTGACGGAATTTCCAGCATAAAAAAAAAAAAAAAAAATAGAAAAATGGAGGGAAAAATATCAGTGCAGGAAAGGGTGTTGAAAGTAGCCGGGTACGTGTACAATTCTTCAATTATATCTCCTCCAGACTGAAAGAGAGTATTAAGAGCTACGATAAAGTTACCCAGGAGACGTAAAAAGCTCGCAGCACCTGGTATTTCCAGGAGGTCACCCATCCAAGTACTGACCAGGCCCTGCCCCGTTTAGAATCTGAGATATGACGAGATCGGGCGCGTTCAGGACGGTGTGGCCGCAAACCAAAAGGCCTGGCTGCATGATGTCTCTTAAAGGCTGGAGGGTATTGACGGAACTTCCAGCAAAAAAAAAAGAAAAAAGAAAAATGGAGGGAAAAATATCAGTGCAGCAAAGGGTGTTGAAAGTAGCCGGGTACGTGTACAATTCTTCAATTATATCTCCTCCAGACAGAAAGAGAGTATTAAGAGCTACGATGAAGTTACCCAGTAGACGTAAAAAGCTTGCAGCACCAGGTATTTCCAGGAGGTCTCCCATCCAAGTACTGACCAGGCCCTGCTCCGTTTAGCTTCCGAGATCTGACAAGATCGGGCACGTTCAGGTCAGTGTGGCCGCAAGCCTAGAGAGCTGGCTGCATGATGTCTCTTAAAGGCTGGAGGGTATTGACGGAACTTCCTGCAAAAAAAAAAAGAAAAAAGAAAAATGGAGGGAAAAATATCAGTGCAGCAAAGGGTGTTGAAAGTAGCCGGGTACGTGTACAATTCTTCAATTATATCTCCTCCAGACTGAAAGAGAGTATTACGAGCTACGATGAAGTTACCCAGGAGACGTATAAAGCTTGCAGCACCTGGTACTTCCAGGAGGTCACCCATCCAAGTACTGACCAGGACCTGCCCCGTTCAGCTTACGCGATCTAACGAGATCGAGCGCGTTCAGGACGGTGTGGACACAAGCCGAGAAGCATGGCTGCATGATGTCTCTTAATGGTTGGCGGGTATTGACGGAACTTCCAGCAAAAAAAAAAAAAAAAGAAAAACGGAGGGAAAAATATCAGTGCAGCAAGGGATGTTGAAAGTAGCCAGGTACGTGTACAATACTTCAATTATATCTCCTCCAGACAGAAAGAGAGTATTAAGAGCTACGATAAAGTTACACAGGATACGTAAAAAGCTTTTATCACCTGGTATTTCCAGGAGGTCACCCATCTAAGTACTAACCAGGCCCTGGCCCGTTTAGTTTCCAAGGTCTGACGAGATGGGGCGCATTCTGGACGGTGTGGCCGCAAGCCAAGAGGCCTGGCTGCATGATGTCTCTAAATGGCTGGAGGGTATTGACAGAACTTCCAGCAAAAAAAAAAGAAAAAAGATAAATGGAGGGAAAAATATCAGTGCAGCAAAGGGTGTTAAAAGTAGCCGGGTACGTGTACAATACTTCAATTATATCTCCTCCAGACAGAAAGAGACTATTAAGAGCTACGATGAAGTTACCCAGGAGACGTAAAAGCTTGCAGCACCAGGTATTTCTAGGAGGTCTCACATTCAAGTACTGACCAGGTCCTGCCCCGTTTAGCTTCCGAGATCTGATGAGTTCGGGCGCGTTCAGGACAATGTGTCCGCATGCCAAGAGGCCTGGCTGCATGATGTCTCTTAAAGGCTGGAGGGTATTGACGGAACTTCCAGCAAAAGAAAAAAGAAAAAAGAAAAATGGAGGGAAAAATACCACTGCAGCAAAGGGTGTTGAAAGTAGCTGGGTACGTGTACAATTCTTCAATTATATCTACTCCAGACAGAAAAAGAGAATGAAGAGCTATGATAAACTTACCCAGGAGACGTATAAAGCTTGCAGCACCTGGTATTTCCAGGAGGTCACCCATCCAAGTACTGACCAGGACCTGCCCCGTTCAGCTTACGCGATCTGACGAGATCGAGCGCTTTCAGGACGGTGTGGACACAAGCCGAGAAGCCTGGCTGCATGATGTCTCTTAATGGTTGGCGGGTATTGACGGAACTTCCAGCAAAAAAAAAAAAAAAGAAAAACGGAGGGAAAAATATCAGTGCAGCAAAGGATGTTGAAAGTAGCCAGGTACGTGTACAATACTTCAATTATATCTCCTCCAGACAGAAAGAGAGTATTAAGAGCTACGATGAAGTTACCCAGGAGACGTAAAAGCTTGCATCACCTGGTATTTCCAGGAGGTCACCCATCCAAGTACTAACCAGGGCCTGGCCCGTTTAGTTTCCAAGGTCTGACGAGATCAGGCGCGTTCAGGTCTGTGTGTCCGCAAGCCGAGATGCCTGGTTGCATGATGTCTCTTAAAGGCTGGCGGATATTGATGGAACTTCCAGAAAAAATAAAAAATAAAAAGAAAAATGCCGGGAAAAATATCAGTGCAGCAAAAGGTGTTGAAAGTAGCCGGGTACGTGTACAATTCTTCAATTATATCTCCTCCAGACAGAAATAGAGTATTAAGAGCTACGATGAAGTTACCCAGGAGACGAAAAAGCTTGCAGCACCTGGTATTTCCAGGAGGTCACCCATCCAAGTACTGACCAGGTCCTGCCCCGTTTAGTTTCCGAGATCTGACGAGATCGGGCGCGTTCAGGACGGTGTGGCCACAAGCCGAGACGCCTGGCTGCATGATGTCTCTTAAAGGCTGGCGGGTATTGACGGAATTTCCAGCATAAAAAAAAAAAAAAAAATAGAAAAGTGGAGGGAAAAATATCAGTGCAGGAAAGGGTGTTGAAAGTAGCCGGGTACGTGTACAATTCTTCAATTATATCTCCTCCAGACTGAAAGAGAGTATTAAGAGCTATGATAAAGTTACCCAGGAGACGTAAAAGCTTGCAGCACCAGGTATTTCCAGGATGTCTCACATTCAAGTACTGACCAGGTCCTGCCCCGTTTAGCTTCCAAGATCTGACGAGATCGGGCGCGTTCAGGATGGTGTGGCCGCAAGCCGAGATGCCTGGCTGCATGATGTCTCTTAAAGGCTGGCGGGTATTGACATAACTGCCAGCAAAAAAAAAAAAGAAAAATGGAGGGAAAAATACCACTGCAGCAAAGGGTATTGAAAGTAGCTGGGTACGTGTACAATTCTTCAATTATATCTCCTCCAGACAGAAAAAGAGAATGAAGAGCTATGATAAACTTACCCAGGAGACGTAAAATGCTTGCAGCACCAGGTATTTCCACGAGTTCTCACATTCAAGTACTGACCAGGCCCTGCCCCGTTAAGCTTCCGAGATCTGACGAGATCAGGCGCGTTCAGGTCTGTGTGTCCGCAAGCCGAGATGCCTGGTTGCATGATGTCTCTTAAAGGCTGGCGGATATTGATGGAACTTCCAGAAAAAATAAAAAAGAAAAAGAAAAATGCCGGGAAAAATATCAGTGCAGCAAAAGGTGTTGAAAGTAGCCGGGTACGTGTACAATTCTTCAATTATATCTCCTCCAGACAGAAATAGAGTATTAAGAGCTACGATGAAGTTACCCAGGAGACGAAAAAGCTTGCAGCACCTGGTATTTCCAGGAGGTCACCCATCCAAGTACTGACCAGGTCCTGCCCCGTTTAGTTTCCGAGATCTGACGAGATCGGGCGCGTTCAGGACGGTGTGGCCACAAGCCGAGACGCCTGGCTGCATGATGTCTCTTAAAGGCTGGCGGGTATTGACGGAATTTCCAGCATAAAAAAAAAAAAAAAAATAGAAAAGTGGAGGGAAAAATATCAGTGCAGGAAAGGGTGTTGAAAGTAGCCGGGTACGTGTACAATTCTTCAATTATATCTCCTCCAGACTGAAAGAGAGTATTAAGAGCTATGATAAAGTTACCCAGGAGACGTAAAAGCTTGCAGCACCAGGTATTTCCAGGATGTCTCACATTCAAGTACTGACCAGGTCCTGCCCCGTTTAGCTTCCAAGATCTGACGAGATCGGGCGCGTTCAGGATGGTGTGGCCGCAAGCCGAGATGCCTGGCTGCATGATGTCTCTTAAAGGCTGGCGGGTATTGACATAACTGCCAGCAAAAAAAAAAAAGAAAAATAGAGGGAAAAATACCAGTGCAGCAAAGGGTGTTGAAAGTAGCCGGGTACGTGTACAATTCTTCAATTATATCTCCTGGAGACAGAAAGAGAGTATTAAGAGCTACGATGAAGTTACCCAGGAGACGTAAAAAGCTTGCAGCACCTGGTATTTCTAGGAGGTCTCCCATCCAAGTACTGACCAGGCCCTGCCCCGTTTAGCTTCCGAGATCTGACGAGATCGGGCGCATTCAGGACGGTGTGGCCGCAAGCCGAGAGGCCTGGCTGCATGATGTCTCTTAAAGGTTGGCGGGTATTGACGGAACTTCCAGCAAAAAAAAAAAAAAAAAAGAAAAATGGATGGAAAAATATCAGTGCAGCAAATGGTGTTGACAGTAGCTGGGTACGTGTACAATACTTCAATTATATCTCCTCCAGACAGATAGAGAGTATTAAGAGCTACGATAAAGTTACCCAGGAGACGTAAAAGCTTGCAGCACCAGGTATTTCCAGGAGGTCTCACTTTCATGTACTGTCCAGGTCCTGCCCCGTTTAGCTTCCGAGATCTGACGAGATCGGGCGCGTTCAGGATGGTGTGGCCGCAAGCCGAGATGCCTGGCTGCATGATGTCTCTTAAAGGCTGGAGGGTATTGACGGAACTTCCAGCTAAATAAAAAAGAAAAAAGAAAAATGGAGGGAAAAATATCAGTGCAGCAAAGGGTGTTGAAAGTAGCCGGGTATGTGTACAATTCTTCAATTATATCTCCTCCAGACAGAAAGAGAGTATTTAGAGCTACGATAAAGTTACCCAGGAGACGAAATAACTTGCAGCACCTGATATCTCCAGGAGGTCACCCATCCAAGTACTGACGAGCCCTTGCCCCGTTTAGCTTCCGAGATCTGATGAGATTGGGCGCGTTCAGGACGGTGTGGCCGCAAGCCAAGAGGCCTGGCTGCATGATGTCTCTTAAAGGCTGACGGGTATTGACGGAACTTCCAGCAAAAAAAAAATGGATAAAGAAAAATGGAGGGAAAAATATCAGTGCAGCAATGGGTGTTGAAAGTAGCCGGGTACGTGTACAATACTTCAATTATATCTCCTCCAGACAGAAAGAGAGTATTAAGAGCTACGATGAACTCACCTAAAGGATTATTAGGAACACCATACTAATACTGTGTTTGACCCCCTTTCGCCTTCAGAACTGCTTTAATTCTATGTGGCATTGCTTCAACAAGGTGCTGAAAGCATTCTTTAGAAATGTTGGCCCATATTGATAGGATAGCATCTTGCAGTTGATGGAGATTTGTGGGATGCACATCCAGGGCACGAAGCTCCCGTTCCACCACATCCCAAAGATGCTCTATTGGGTTGAGATCTGGTGACTGTGGGGGCCAGTTTAGTACAGTGAACTCATTGTCATGTTCAAGAAACCAATTTGAAATGATTCGACCTTTGTGACATGGTGCATTATCCTGCTGGAAGTAGCCATCAGAGGATGGGTACATGGTGGTCAAATAGGGATGGACATGGTCAGAAACAATGCTCAGGTAGGCCGTAGCATTTAAACGATGCCCAATTGGCACTAAGGGGCCTAAAGTGTGCCAAGAAGACATCCCCCACACCATTACACCACCACCACCAGCCTGCACAGTGGTAACAAGACATGATGGATCCATGTTCTCATTCTGTTTACGCCAAATTCAGACTCTACCATCTGAATGTCTCACCTCTTTTTCCTATTTGTAGTGGAGATGAGTGGTACCCGGTGGGGTCTTCTGCTGTTGTAGCCCATCCGCCTCAAGGTTGTACGTGTTGTGGCTTCACAAATGCTTTGCTGCATACCTCGTTTGTAACGAGTGGTTATTTCAGTCAAAGTTGCTCTTCTATCAGCTTGAATCAGTCGGCCCATTCTCCTCTGACCTCTAGCATCAACAAGGCATTTTCGCCCACAGGACTGCCGCATACTGGATGTTTTTCCCTTTTCACACCATTCTTTGTAAACCCTAGAAATGGTTGTGCGTGAAAATCCCAGTAACTGAGCAGATTGTGAAATACTCAGACCGGCCCGTCTGGCACCAACAACCATGCCACGCTCAAAATTGCTTAAATCACCTTTCATTCCCATTCAGACATTCAGTTTGGAGTTCAGGAGATTGTCTTGACCAGGACCACACCCCTAAATGCATTGAAGCAACTGCCATGTGATTGGTTGATTAGATAATTGCATTAATGAGAAATTGAACAGGTGTTCCTAATAATCCTTTAGGTGAGTGTATATGTATGTATGTGTATGTATGTCCAATTGCTTTGACAATACAAATGAAATGAATTGAGAGAGAGAGAGAGAGAGAGAGAGAGAGAGAGGGAGAGGAATATGAGCTCCTAAAAAACATTTGTTTTTATACATAAGCGGATTTAATTTGTGATTTACAAAGGAATATATAGCACTATAAACATACACAGAAGACATGGAATAGAAATTCAGAAGAAAAAGTATTCAAAAAATAATAATTTTAAGAGAAACACAAAAAGAAGAAAGCAGAGAGACAGTTCAGGAAGAAAAGTCAGAAACGAAAAGCTGAAGACAAGAATTGGAGGTAAGAGACAAATAATTAAACAAAAAAATATGTATTAATAAAATAAATAAGCATTCTCAGTAGTTGACTCAGCCAATGAAAATGCAGAGCTCCGATTTGAATAGAGTGACAGTAGGAGAGAGCCCAACTGCCACTGAGACTGATAGAAATCTATCGAACAGCAGTCTGACTGCAGAGCTGCCTTTTGAAATCCGATACCCTGAAGACATTCGCTCTGCACAGGCTAAGAAGGACTACAAACAAGCTGTGATGAGAGCATCTCCTGAGACCCTCATCCTAGACTACACCGGTAAAGGAGAAAACAGGGTCAAGAACAATCTACTGTTCTACACCGCCTTTCACAAAACCCTGTGCCAGACATACCCCAATAACAACAAGAGGGGCATTAGCAGAGGCAGGCAGATCTCAGTGCTGGTAGAGAAAGACACAGACAGTGTGATGCTCACTTTTAATGTATACCACAACGGGACCATCATGGTGCAGGGCAGCGAGAGCAGCCTGGACCAATTAGCTCTCGGCTTCCACACCTCAAAGCAGCAGACTGAGGTAGAGAAACAAGAGCCAGAGCCGGCCACCCTGCAGTCTGCCCCCAGCCACACGGAGCCAGACAGTGCCCCATCTCCCACAGACTGCCCCCCTGTCTCCCCAAAACTCTCCAGCAACATTAAAACACTAAAGGAATGCCTATCAGTGCTGGAGCTGGAGTTTGCGGAGTTCAGGGAGCAGACCTTGAGCACCCTGGCCCAGACCTCCTTGTGCGATCAGTTCCGGGATGAGATGCACAGACTAAAGATGCAGCACAAGGCTGAGATCCATGAGCTGAGAGCAGCAGTGAGAGACCTGGAGGAGCAGAGCCAAACCCTGAGGACGGAGCTGCGCAGAGCGAGGGAGGAGCTGACCAGGACACCCCAGCACAGCCAGCTAAGGAGCCTGCAGAGCCAGCTGGAGGAGCTAAGAGAGGAGCTACACATCACTGGAGCACAGAGACTGCACTGCACTGACCCCACAACACCTCCAACCCCTGACGCACCCACTGATCCACCCACACTCCCCACCACTCCTGACACACCCACTATCACCAGACCTGCCACTAATACACAACCCCCTGAAACGCCACTCCCCCAAAACACACCCGCTGCCCCCACCACTCCCGACGCAAACCCGGAGTGGCAGGTCAACGCAGAGGTGGTCATTCTGAGCGAATCCAATGGGAAGTTCCTGGTTGAGAGGCGCCTCTTCCCTGGGCGAAAAGTGAAAAAGCTTTGGTGCTCCACAGCACAGAGAGCCCTGGAGCTGCTCTCCAAGAGGAGGCTTTGCCAAGTCAAACACATCCTCATCCACACCGGCACTAACGACCTGAGTGCCCGCAGGGGCGATGTGGCCTCAGCCCTGAGACAGGTAGCAACGAAAGCCACAGAGGAATTCCCAACTGCCAAAATTTCCATCTCCACACTGCTGCCCCGCACAGACGTGCCCCTGCACATCATCCAGGCCATCAACGCAGAAGTGTCCCGAAGATGTGCCCTCCTCCCCAACGTCCACCTGGCACACCACTGAGACATCCAGCCACATCACCTGTATGACCACGTCCACCTCAACAAGACGGGTGTGAGGATCATCTCAAAGGTCCTCAAGGACACAACCCTGGGCCGAAACCCCACACACCCCCACCTCGAGACCAGGAGCAAACCCCCCAGCCCCCGGCCACATCCCCAGCCACCGGCTCCACCCCAGCCCCAGCCCCTGAGACCCCGCGGCCCCATTCCCCACCCCCCCATCCCATCCCCAGAGGGCCCGTCCAGCACAGCAGAGCGGACAGCCGGGGACCAGCACAGCCACACAGCCACGCAGCAGCGGCTTCCAGAGCCTGGAGGCCCGATGCTGCCCAGCTGGCCCAGATAAGGCAACTCCTCAGTGTCATCTGTACCACACTGCTGAGTTAACTGAGCCTCAACACACATATATATGGTTGTGGAGATGGAGAGTAAGAAAAAATGTGATTTAATTATTCTGATATTTTGATGCAAAGATAAAATCTTTGAGTGATTATTATGTATATCCATATATAATTATTAATAGTAATATAATATCAGTTGTAGACCACAAATTAAACTTTCTTATGTAGAAGAGACAAGTATAATAAAATATATTAACATGTCCTTTAAAATAAGCAGTTGGAATATGCAGGGTTTACGCTCCTCAACTTTTGGAATGAAGAGCACAGGCCCTGAACTGATCAACACTGTAAATAGTTCAGATGTTTTCATTCTTGTAGAGACTTGGTGCTGTGCAGATATGTCTATACACTGGATGGATACAATGGATACAGGGAGCTGATTGTGCCCTCCTATAAAAAACCCAAAGTCAGGTGTGGCAGGGCCTCGTGGGGGATTATCGTGTGGTACAGGGAGGAGCTCCGAGCAGCCCTATGCCCAGTACAGAGAGGAGACACACACCTGTGGATGAAAATCAGAAAAGACACCCTACAAAATAACACAGATATATACCTATGTGCAATTTATATGCCACCCGCAGACTCCCCCTACTATAATGAGGAAGGCTTTCATGAGCTTCAAAACGAAATCTGCCACTTCCAGACCCTGGGCTCTGTACTGCTGTGTGGCGATCTCAATGCCAGGACTGGCAGAGAGATGGACTACATCAATACAGAGGGGAACACACACCTGTTTGGAGACTCCCCGCTGTGCCACACACACACCTCCACACTGACACAGCCACGACAGCGTGGTAAACAAGAGCAGGAAGCAGGTAGTGCGCCTATGTAAAAGCCTGGGTCTATATATCATCAATGGCAGGACCAGGGGGTACTCTCTGGGGAGATTCACATACTGCTCGGCTCTGGGCAGCAGTGTGGTGGACTACGCCATAACTGACCTGGACCCACAAGCCAACAATGCGTTTATAGTCAGACAACAATCTCCACTATCAGACCACAGCCAAATAACACTTTACCTAAAAAGATCAGCGCAGCCACAAGTCAGAGCCAAACTTCCCACAAAACTGGTCTCCCTGCCACCCAGTTAGAGATGGTCAGAGCCCAGCACAGAGAACTACACAAGAGCCCTGAATAGTGATGAGATTGAAAACATGTTAGACAGATATCAATCCTCACACTATCAAATAAACCAAAACGGAATAAACTCAGCCACCAAAACACTGAATGAAATATTTGAGAGACTGGCTTTAAAATCAAACATTAAAACAATTAAAAACCAAAATATGAAATCGTCTAAAAGAAAAAAAGAACAGTGGTGTGACCAGGAGTGTGAAACTTCTAGGAAACACCTGAGACATCTCTCCAACACTAAACACAGAGAGCCCGACAACCAGGAGGCTCGCCTCAGCTACTGCCAGGCCCTGCGGCACTACAAGCAACTCCTCAGTAAGAAAAAAGACCACTATATGGGCAGAATAAATACCCCAAAAACAAAAAATGAAATACCAATTCAAAATGGAGAAATCTGGAAAACACACTTTGAAAAACTTTAACAAAATGTTGAAATCAATCCAAAGCCAGAACAGGTTAAAATATTAAAAAACCTAAATAAATTGGAAGAAATCATTAAGAATAACCAAAATCCCTTAGATAACCCATTTACAATACAGGAACTAAAACATCAACTCAAAATCCTCAAACCCAGGAAAGCCAGCGGCCCCGACAGCATCAGCCCTGAGATGCTGAAGCACAGCAGCCCGCAGCTGCAGGAGGCTCTGCTCAAACTCTTTAACCTGGTGCTGAGAGCCGGGTGTTTCCCTGAGGTCGGGAATCAAGGATTGATCACCCCGATTTTTAAAAGTGGAGACAAATTAGACCCCAATAACTACTGGGGCAGCTGTGTGAGCAGTAACCTGGGGAAGGTGTTCTGCAGTATCATCAACGCCCAGATACTGGCCTTCCTTACCAAGCACAGTGTCCTGAATAAGAGTCAGATTGGCTTCCTACCAAAACACAGCACAACCGATCATATTTACACTCTACACACCCTCATAAATAAATATACCCAAAACAATAAAGGAAAAATATTTGCCTGTTTTGTAGACTTTAGAAAGGCATTTGACTCAATCTGGCACAAGGGATTATTTTATAAACTTCTACAGAGTGGTGTAGGGGGTAAAGTTTATGACATCATTAAATCAATGTATTCTGAAAACAAATGCGGAGTTCAAATTGGCAACTCAAGAACAGAGTTCTTCACTCAGGGGCGGGGAGTGAGACAGGGCTGCAGTCTGAGTCCAACACAGTTCAACATCTACATCATCGAGTTGGCCACAGTGTTGGAGCAGTCTGACGCCCGCAGCCTAACTCTCCATGACACAGAGATCAAGTTCCTGCTCTACGCAGACGACCTGGTGCTGCTGTCGCCCACAGAGCAGGGGCTTCAGCAGAACCTGGCGCTGCTAGAGCAGTACTGTCAGAAATGGGCCCTGGCAGTCAATCTGGACAAGACCAGAGTTATGGTTTTCCAGAAAAAAGCCCCATCTCAGGGAAACAGGTACCGCTTCACTCTGGGCAGCACTGGATTAGAGCACTGCACCAGATACAACTACCTTGGCCTGACCATCAGTGCGTCAGGGAGCTTCAGCCTGGCTATAAACGCATTAAAAGACAAGACACGCCGGGCATTTTATGCCATAAAGACACAATTTGGGAAAACAACAATACCAATAACTATTTGGATTAAAATATTAAACTCCATCATCCAACCAATCCTGCTATATGGGAGCGAAGTGTGGGGTCCCCTCATGAACCTCAATAACAACAATTGGGACAAAAGCCCCATGGAAATATTCCACCTAGAATTTAATAAAAACATCTTACACGTACACAGAAACGCCCCCACGGCTCTGAGGCTCACAGAGCCCGAACACACAATGACCAAAACAACAACAATTGGGAAAATTGACATGTACCTGAAAAGCAAATACACAAAAGATTAGAGACACGAATTAGAATTACAAAACAAATTGGAATGCTACCGGGCCCTGAATAGAAACATTACATTGGCTGAATACTTAAAAATCCAAAATATAAAAGAGAGACAAAATCTAACTAAATACAGGCTCAGTGACCACAGCCTCGCCATTGAAAAAGGCCGCTACAGAAAATTCTGGGTTGCCAGAGAAGAGCGGCTGTGCAGCCAGTGTGACCTAGGGGAGGTCGAAACACAGGCGCATTTCCTGCTGTCCTGCCCTAAATACACAAAAATCAGGGAGACATACTTTAAAATATTAAAAATGCATATCCCTGAGTTCAGCATGATCCCCGATTGCTGCAAACTCCCCGTCCTGCTGGGAGAGGAGGAGCGCACTGCCTTCTTAGCAGCGCAATATGTATCCACCTGCCACAGCCTGCGAGACAGTGTGTAGACACCAGCCTGTGGCACTCCATTTGCAAAACAAAATAAAAACAGTGATTTTTCTGATGTCATGACACAAATTTTGATACAAACAACAAATATGGTTTATATCCTACTTAATTTTATTTCAATGTGTACTATATTTGTTCCACTGAATCTTGTATTGCAATGTTTTGTCTTGATTGATAGAACATTTGTATCTGCTTTGGCAATATTGTGATAGATCATGCCAATAAAGCACCTTTGAATTGAATTGAAATGAATTGACAGACAGACAGACACACGCACACACACACACACACACACACACAGAGCCAGCCAGCCAGACAGCCAGCCAGCTCAGCCATGACATCACGAGCCTCTCTCAGCTGACTGCTATGACATCACAGAGCACGTACATTCCGTTGCTTGCCGTCTGTCAACCACTCAGTCACTGCCAGCCAGACTGGCTGGCTGGCTGGATGGGGGGGCTGCTTGCTGCTGCTGCGTATCTTAGCAAGCTAATTTGCCTGACCGGCCTTCCTATTCCTCTGCCCAAATGCCCACCTAAGCCCAATCTGCTGTTCACCTGGATCACAGCTCCGCCCCAACAAGGCAGATCCTCCCAAAAATGGTACAAACTGATCCACGTTCCCCTCCACGGAAAGCTTTAGCCCAAAATAAGGGACACATTCTGTAACAACATAACGAATGCCCACCCAACCTGTGACAAAACTGATAAAAAAGAAAAACGGTCAGTCCTCCTGGTGGAGGGACACACAGCCACCCTGGCTGCCCAATATGTCAGCGCCTACCACAGCCTGAGGGACACAGTGACACACGAGCACCGGCTGTAAATATAATGTAAATACTCGTTTGTAATGCATGTCATTGTATTTCAAAAAGGAATCTGGAAATAGTAAACCTATTTTTTTTATTTGAATGTATTAAAGATCACATTTTATTACATTTTCTTTTTCTGTAATTCATTACATTATATTGAGATTCATAATTCTATTATTTATTTTCCGTATGTATGTATGTATGTATTATTGTATGGAAGGAAAGTTAGAAATGATTTTCTCAAACCTGTTTTTCTCTCTTGTATACTTAAGAAAGATAAGGTCAAGCTAGAAGGTCAGGAGGCCATAAGGTAGTTTGATTTCTGTTTGTTATTTACGATGAGAACCTTGGAGACAATGTCAAACGGTATGACCTACGTGCCTGTTCCTTAAAACCATGTGTAGATCTATGAACTCTGTTCTATAATGAAATATGTTCTGCTTAGTTAGCCTTTAAGATAACATAGTAATGATTTTCTAGCATGTATGTATGTATGTATGTATGTCCAATTGCTTTGACAATACAAATGAATTGAATTGAGAGGGAGAGAGAGAGAGAGAGAGAGAGACAGACAGACAGACAGACTGACAAACACAAACAGACACACACACACACACACACACACAGACACACACACAGCCAGCCAGCCAGCCAGCCAGCCAGCTCAGCGATGACATCACAAGCCTCTCTCAGCTGACTGCTATGACATCACAGAGCATGAACATTCCGTTGCTTGCCGTCTGTCAACCACTCAGTCACTGCCAGCCAGACTGGCTGGCTGGCTGGATGGGGGGGCTGCTTGCTGCTGCTGTGTACCTTAGCAAGCTTATTTGCTTGACCGGCCTTCCTACTCCTCTGCCCACATGCCCACCTATGCCCGATCTGCTGTTCACCTGGATCACAGCTCCGCCCCAACAAGGCAGATCCTCCCAAAAATGGTACAAACTGATCCACGTTCCCCTCCACAGAAAGCTTTAGCCCAAAATAAGGGACACATTCTGCCCAATATGTCAGCACCAACCACAGCCTGAGGGACACAGTGACACACGAGCACCGGCTGTAAATATAATGTAAATACTCGTTTGTAATGCATGTCATTGTATTTCAAAAAAGGAATCTGGAAATGGTATACCTATTTTCTTTATTTGTATGTATTAAAGATCACATTTTATTACATTTTCTTTTTCTGTACTTCATTACATCTTATTGTGATTCATAATTCTATTATTTATTTTCCGTGTATATGTATGTATGTATGTATTGTGACAAACCAAGGGGCAGGGTCATACATGGCAGATATGTCAGGCCAGGTCTGCTGCAAGGTGTGTACTCTAGGGTAGAATACCGACCCTAGGCAACTACACTCCCCAGAAACCCTCAGGCAGCCATTCTAGCACCTAATGTGGTCACTTGGTGTTACTTCCTCAATTATTCATCAGGTATATAAGGCAGGCCTGAGAGAGAGAGAAGTGAGAGACAATAGGGTGAGTTATCTGGAAAACAGAGGTAGCTCATAAGGAGAAAGCCAAGACTTATTTATTCCAGACTTTGTTTAAAATAGAATGATTATGTAAGATTAGTTACAACTCCAGTGTGAGTTAGGTTTTGTTTTCAGATTTGTTTTGTTTGAAGTAAACATACAGGCACAGCCCTGTATTTGCAACCTCCTCCCTGGGTCATGACTGGTTTTTACTCCTAAGAAGATCACAGAGAAGACCCGCACATGTGTACAGCCAAGGCGTTTTGTCACATTTGGTGTAGAATGCGGGCAGCACCTCATGAAACCCAGACTGGCTGAGTGAATTTTTTTATCCAAAAAAAAAAAACTACAGGCTGTAATAGCCCAACAGGAAGCGACCAGGGTGCAGCAGGTGGCTCACCAGGATGCTATGCGGATGCATCAGGAAGCACTGCAGGTCCAGCATGATACAAATAAAATGTTTAGAGAAGAGCAGGAAAAGGTGACTAAAGAGCTGAAAGAGAGTGTTGAAGCACTTGCAACCAGGATTGGTCCACAGGGGGCTGCAACCCATTCCACTCCCCGCACCAATCACTTTCTGCAGAAAATGACAAAACAGGACGATGTTGAGGCCTTCCTTATGACCTTTGAGAGGACAGCGGAGAGAGGGATGGCCAAAAGATTCCTGGGCAGGGCTTGTGGCACCTTATCTGGCAGGGGATGCACAGAAAGCGTACTTTGATCTGGAGCTGAAGGACGCCCAGGACTATGATAAATTGAAAGCGGAGATAATGACCCGATTGGGCGTGACCACCGCAGTGAGGGCACATCGGTTTCAGCAGTGGGCCTACCAACCAGGACAACCAATCCGAACGCAGATGTTTGATCTGATCCATCTGGCCAGGAAATGGCTACAGCCAGAGGTCCATTCATCAGCCGAGGTGGTGGAGGCCATAGTCCTTGACAACTACCAACGCTGTTTGCCCAAGGACGTTCGACGCTGGGTTGGCCAGAATGAGGTGCTGTCCGCTGACACCTTGGTGGCCATTGTAGAGCGGTTCTATACAGCCGGAGCAGCAGAGCATGTACCGGAGGTTAAAAACTCATTCCCCAGGCCATGACGAACCAGCGGACCGGGTAAGATGGTTCCAAAGTACTCTGGGAAACATGACGCGCTGGGTTGGAAGAAAAGAGCAAGACTGGGGGGGGCAAAGGTGGGGCCTAAAGCCGAGACTAAGGGTTATAGGGGGTCACCAACACAACCAATTGTCTGCTACAATTGTGACAAAGTAGGACATATTCCGGCCCACTGCCCAGGTAGAGAGGAACCAATGCAATGTAATGTGTGTGATATGGGGAAAGAGAAACCGGTATTTTATGCCTGCCCTGTTGGGACGGATGTTTTCATAGGCGGAGTACCTAATCCAAAACACATGTGTACAGTGATAGTCGATGAGAAAGAAGTGGCTGCTCTACTCGACTCTGGCAGTATGGTTACACTGGTCACAGAAAAATTAGTAGCGACCAACAAGCTGGATAGACATCAGGAGCTCAGTATCACATGCACACATGGTGACACACGCCCCTATCCCACAGCCCTTGTAAACATACAGACAGAGGCCGGGAAACTAGATTACGAAGTCGGTGTGGTACCCAACATGCCATATGATGTGATACTGGGACGATATTTTCCTAATTTTGGAAAACTAGATAGAAAACATAGTAAATTGGAAATGCACACTGAAAACTGTAAGCCAGAAGTTGCCTCGATCCCACAACTAGAGCTAAAAGTAGACCTGGTTCCAGTTGAGTCGACAGTGAAGGTTTTGGTTGGGGAAAATTAAACTGAAAACATAGGGGTGGAATGTAGTGACGTAGATGACCCTATGGAGGGTGAGGAACCCAGCACTAGCAGGGTGGGTGAGAATCCATTCATAGAGACCCCTGAAGCTGACAATGTAGAAGTGTCAGTGTTAGAGGGACTCCCCACTGATTTTGGCAGCGCACAGGTGCGAGATCTCACTCTACACTATGCTAAAGAAAATGTGAAGGTAGTAAATGGGACCCCTATGACTACTGCAGACCCGCCAACAGCTTATCCTTATTTTATGGTAAAAAATGACCTATTGTACCGTGTAAATAAGATAGGGGTGGACATTGTGGAGCAATTGCTAGTTCCCACCCCATTCAGACGAACAGTTCTCAATCTGGCACATGGGCATATCCTGGGGGGACATCTGGGGATGGACAAAACCAAGGATAGACTCCTGAGGAGGTTTTACTGGCCAGGCGTACATGCAGACGTGACAGAACATTGTAGCTCATGTCCTGAATGTCAACTACATGCTCCTAAACCAGCCTTCAGAAGCCCACTGGTCCCTTTGCCCATCATAGAGACCCCCTTTGCTAGGATAGCTATGGATGTGGTGGGACCTCTCCCGAAATCAGCCAGAGGGCATCAGTATATACTGGTTATTTTGGATTATGCCACCAGGTACCCAGAAGCCATTCCACTGCGGACCATGGCTTCAAAAGGTATTGCAAAAGAGCTAATGTTGATGTGTAGTAGGGTGGGGATACCGAGGGAGATATTAACAGATCAGGGCACACCCTTTATGTCTAAGGTTATGACCGATCTGTGTAAATTGTTGCAGGTTAAGCAGTTGAGAACATCAGTCTACCACCCACAAACAGATGGGTTGGTTGAGAGATTTAATAGGACCCTGAAGTCCATGCTAAGAAAGGTAATCGATAAGGATGGGAAAAATTGGGAATTCATGCTGCCCTACTTGATGTCTGCCATTAGGGAAGTCCCACAGGCTTCCCTGGGCTTTTCGCCTTTTGAACTGTTATATGGGAGGCACCCCAGGGGGATATTAGACATAGCCCGTGAAACGTGGGAACACGAGTCCACTCCTTTCCGGAGTGTAGTCGAGCACATCAATGCTATGCAAGAGAGAATAGCCACAGTCACTCCCATTGTGAGAGAGCACCTAAAGCAGGCACAGGAACACCGACAATTCGCCTATAATCGTCAGGCTACACTGAGGGTGTTCCAGCCTGGTGATAGGGTGTTGGTGTTGGTTCCCACTGTAGAATGTAAATTTCTGGCTACGTGGATGGGACCTTATGAGATTATAGAGCGAATACGGGAAGTGAACTATAAGGTTCAGCAACCTGGCCGCCGACCCCCAGAACAAATATATCATGTCAACTTAATAAAAGCCTGGAAGGACAGGGAAGTGTTGATGTTGACTTACCCCCCTCAGCCACTAGGGACACCGAAGGTGAATATTGCAGCTGCCTTGTCACCTGACCAGTTGAAGGAGGTGAACGACTTGATAATACGTAATAGGGAAGTTTTCTCAGGCATACCGGGGCGTACCCATTTAGTCTCTCACAACATTGTGTCTCTCCCAGGAAAGAAGGTAAATATGAGGCCTTACAGGGTACCAGAAGCTCGCAGGAACACTATTAGAAATGAGGTTAAGGAAATGCTGGAGGCAGGGGTTATTGAAGAATCCCACAGTGAGTGGTCCAGCCCTATAGTCATGGTTTCCAAACCTGATGGCTCCTGGAGATTCTGTAATGATTTTAGAAAGGTTAATGAAATTTCAAAGTTTGATGCATACCCAATGCCCCGAGTAGATGAATTGTTAGAGAATATTGGGAATGCTCGCTATATTTCAACTATTGACTTAGCCAAGGGCTACTGGCAGATTCCCTTGACCCCGGGTGCCAAAGAAAAAACAGCCTTTGCAACCCCAGATGGTCTGTTTCACTACACAGTGATGCCCTTTGGCCTGCATGGTGCTCCTGCCACCTTTCAAAGGTTGATGGACCACATACTTAGACCACACAGGACGTATGCGGCAGCATATTTAGATGATGTGGTCATTCACAGTCCAGATTGGGAATCACATTTGTCTCAGCTCCAAGCGGTATTGGATTCAATACATGCAGCAGGCCTGATGGCTAATCCAACCAAATGCAATTTGGGGTTGGAAGAGGCCAAATACTTGGGCTATACAGTAGGGAGGGGTATGGTGAAACCCCAAATATCCAAGGTTGAAGCCATAAACTCTTGGCCTAGGCCTGTCAATAAAAAGCAGGTTAGGGCATTTTTAGGGTTAACTGGGTATTACCGGAGGTTTATTCCCAACTATGCTACCTTAGCGGCCCCTCTGACTGATATGACTAAGGCTACAGAACCCAATATGGTTAGATGGGGTGATACAGCAAACCGGGCTTTCCGGAGCCTACAGGAGGCGCTCTGCCGCAACCCCGTTTTAATGGTACCAGACTTTCAGAAAGAATTTATAGTCCAGACGGACGCCTCTGAGGTGGGGATCGGAGTGGTTTTGTCCCAAAGAATGGGTGATCATGAACACCCGGTGTTGTTCCTTAGCAGAAAGTTGGAATCCAATGAAATAAATTATTTGGTAGTTGAAGAAGAATGTTTGGCAGTGAAGTGGGCTTTGGACAGTCTTCGATACTATTTGTTGGGCAGGCACTTCACCCTGATCACTGACCATGCCCCCCTCACTTGGATGCATCGTTCGAAAGACAGGAATGCCCGTGTGATGAGGTGGTTTTTGAGTCTCCAACATTTTCATTTCACCCTGCAGCACAGGCCAGGGAAGGCCATGGGGAATGTTGATGGGCTGTCCCGGGTGCATGCTTTTTTGCAGCTGTCGCTCGACCTATGGGGTCGCAGCTGGGGGGGAGGATGTGGGACCAACCAAGGGGCAGGGTCATACATGGCAGACATGTCAGGCCAGGTCTGCTGCAAGGTCTGCACTCTAGGGAAGAAAACCGACCCTAGACAACTACACTCCCCAGAAACCCTCAGGCAGCCTAATGTGGTCACTTGGTGCTACTTCCTCAATTATTCACCAAGTATATAAGGCGGAAAGATAGAGTCAAGCTAGAAGGTCAGGCCAGAAGCTAGTTTGATTTCTGTTTGTTATTTACGATGAGAACCTTGGAAACAATGTCAAACGGTATGACCTACGTGCCTGTTCCCTAAAACCATGTGTAGACCTATGGACTCTGTTCTATAATGATATATGTTCTGCTTAGTTAGCCTTTAAGATAACATAGTAATGACTTTCTAGCATGTATGCATGTATGTATGTATATATATATATATATATATATATATATGTATGAATGTATGTATGTCCAATTGCTTTGACAATACAAATGAATTGAATTGAGAGGGAGAGAGAGAGAGAGAGAGAGAGAGAGAGAGAGAGAGAGAGAGAGAGACAGACAGACTGAAAAACAGACAAACAGACACACACACACACACACAGACATACACACACACACACAGAGCCAGCCAGCCAGCCAGCTCAGCGATGACATCACGAGCCTCTCTCAGCTGACTGCTATGACATCACAGAGCACGTACATTCCGTTGCTTGCCGTCTGACAACCACTCAGTCACTGCCAGCCAGACTGGCTGGCTGGCTGGATGTGGGGGATGCTTGCTGCTGCTGCGTACCTTAGCAAGCTTATTTGCTTGACCGGCCTTCCAACTCCTCTGCCCACATGCCCACCTATGCCCGATCTGCTGTTCACCTGGTCACAGCTCCGCCCCAACAAGGCAGATTCTCCCAAAAATGGTACAAACTGATCCACGTTCCCCTCCACGGAAAGCTTTAGCCCAAAATAAGGGACAAATTCTGTAACAACATAATGGATGCCCACCCAACCTGTGACAAAACTGAGAAAAAAGAAAAACGCCAGTCCTCCTGGGGGAGGGACACACAGCCACCCTGGCTGCCCAATATGTCAGCGCCTACCACAGCCTGAGGGACACAGTGACACACGAGCACCGGCTGTAAATATAATGTAAATACTTGTTTGTTATGCATGTCATTGTATTTCAAAAAAGGAATCTGGAAATAGTAAACCTATTTTCTTTATTTGTATGTATTAAAGATCACATTTTTTTACATTTTCATTTTCTGTACTTCATTACATCTTATTGTGATTCATAATTCTATTATTTATTTTCCGTGTAGATGTATGTATGTATGTATGTATGTATGTATGTATGTATGTATATGTATGTATGTCCAATTGCTTTGACAATACAAATGAATTGAATTGAGAGGGAGAGAGAGAAAGAGAGAGAGAGAGAGAGAGAGAGAGAGAGAGAGGAATATGAGCTCCTAAAAAACTTTTGTTTTTATACATAAGCGGATTTAATTTGTCATTTACAAATGAATATATAGCACTATAAATATACACAGAAGACATGGAATAGAAATTCAGAAGAAAAAGTATTCAAAAAATTATAATTTTAAGAGAAACACAAAAAGAAGAAAGCAGAGAGACAGTTCAGGAAGAAAAGTCAGAAAAGAAAAGCTGAAGACAAGAATTGGAGGTAAGACCTTTCACCTATAGAGACAAATAATTAAACAAAAAAATATGTATTAATAAAATAAATAAGCATTCTCAGTAGTTGACTCAGCCAATGAAAATGCAGAGCTCCGATTTGAATAGAGTGACAGTAGGAGAGAGCCCAACTGCCACTGAGACTGATACAAATCTATCGAACAGCAGTCTGACTGCAGAGCTGCCTTTTGAAATCCGATACCCTGAAGACATTCGCTCTGCACAGGCTAAGAAGGACTACAAACAAGCTGTGAAGAGAGCATCTCCTGAGACCCTCATCCTAGACTACACCGGTAAAGGAGAAAACAGGGTCAAGAACAATCTACTGTTCTACACTCAGTACCCCACCGCCTTTCACAAAACCCTGTGCCAGACATACGCCAATAACAACAAGAGGGGCATTAGCAGAGGCAGGCAGATCTCAGTGCTGGTAGAGAAAGACACAGACAGTGTGATGCTCACTTTTAATGTATACCACAACGGGACCTTCATGGTGCAGGACAGCGAGAGCAGCCTGGACCAATTAGCTCTCGGCTTCCACACCTCAAAGCAGGAGACTGAGGTAGAGAAACACGAGCCAGAGCCGGCCACCCTGCAGTCTGCCCCCAGCCACACGGAGCCAGACAGTGCCCCATCTCCCACAGACTGCCCCCCTGTCTCCCCAAAACTCTCCAGCAACATTAAAACACTAAAGGAATGCCTATCAGTGCTGGAGCTGGAGTTTGCGGAGTTCAGGGACTAAAGATGCACCACAAGGCTGAGATCCATGAGCTGAGAGCAGCAGTGAGAGACCAGGAGGAGCAGAGCCAAACCCTGAGGACGAAGCTGCACAGAGCGAGGGAGGAGCTGACCAGGACACCCCAGCACAGCCAGCTGAGGAGCCTGCAGAGCCAGCTGGAGAAGCTAAGAGAGGAGCACAGAGACTGCACTGCACTGACCCCACAACACCTACAACCCCTGACGCACCCACTGACGCACCCACTGATCCACCCACACTCCCCACCACTCCTGACACCCCCACTATCACCAGACCTGCCACTAATACACAAACCCCTAAAACGCCACTCCCCTAAAACACACCCGCTGCCCCCACCACTCCCGACGCAAAACCCGGAGTGGCAGGTCAACACAGAGGTGGTCATTCTGAGCGACTCCAATGGGAAGTTCCTGGATGAGAGGCGCCTCTTCCCTGGGCGAAAAGTGAAAAAGCTTTGGTGCCCGACAGCACAGAGAGCCCTGGAGCTGCTCTCCAAGAGGAGGCTGTGCCAGGTCAAACACATCCTCATCCACACCGGCACTAACGACCTGAGTGCCCGCAGGGGCGATGTGGCCTCAGCCCTGAGACAGGTGGCAAAGAAAGCCACAGAGGAATTCCAAACTGCCAAAATCACCATCTCCACACTGCTGCACCGCACAGACGTGCCCCTGCACATCATCCAGGCCATCAACGCAGAAGTATCCCGAAGATGTGCCCTCCTCCCCAACGTCCACCTGGCACACCACTGAGACATCCAGCCACATCACCTGTATGACCACGTCCACCTCAACAAGACGGGTGTGAGGAAGGTCCGTTTTTAGTGTTTCTCTGAACACATCCAAGCTTACCTAGGCGCTACATATTCTTTTCAATTACCCGTAATTCTGATCTGTATTTTGGCTTGTTAATAGAAGTTATTGAAGTTGGACTCCTAATTCAAAATAACCAATATGTATCTCAACGTAATTTACTGACAGACATCACTCTTTATCATTTTTACTTTTGAAGGAACTGCTTTGTATTCTGTGTATTGTTTTATTGTAGTGCTGCTTCCTTTCTTGGCCAGGTGTTACTTGCAAAAGTGATTTTATTCTCAATGTAAGCTCAAAGTCAAATAGTTTAAATAAGAAAACAATGTATTGAAATGAGAACATCATGAACCTGTGTAATTGTGCTGAAGGACAAGCACTGAAAGCAGAGAGAATTTTGTGTTTGGCATTGAATAGCCTTAAAGAAAACTATGCCGTTTTTGGAAACTTTCATATTTAAGTTGAATGTAGGCAAAAACATTCCAGTCACTCTGAAGAGAGAATACAGTTTACTGTTCGAATAAGTAGCCCCTGAATTGAAGATAAAAATCAAAAGTGCTGTTCGTAATTAGTTTACACTTTTACATCAGATGTCTTGTTTTTGCGTTCCAAATTGAGGAGTTGTGGCATATAATGTAAATGAAGTTACTTCACTAGTAGTGCGATTTCTACGTTGTGTATGTGTGTTTGTATATATGAACTCATACATTTTTTAAAGATTGTATTTGGAAAACAAATTCAGGTATAGCACGTGTCCCCCTTTTGAATGGGTTCTATATATAACATTTTAAAACGAATGGTTCTGTGTAGAACGCTATGTTTGGGGGTTCTTCATGTAACCCCTTTGAAGGGGTTCTACATAGAACCATAAAGGGATCCACCAGAGCGATTACTCGAGGAACCCTTTATGGTTCTGTGCAGAACAATTTCTTCTAAGAGTGTGGAGTGTCGCCACACAATTTCTCTCAGAGGGCTTTTGACCAATGGCAATCCAATCCTGAATGACGTCACCACTATCCTGTTGTACTTTATGGGAGAGATGTATTAAGTAGTTTATAATGAGAAGAATAACAATAATCACCTGTTTTTCATAGGTTTTGTATCCATGGTCTCCTTCATATTAGGAAAGGAAGTTGATCCATAGCCTACTCAGAGACAACTGAGAGTTGGTCTCTGAGCAGCAGCACAAAGGGGTCGAGTCTCTCAATGTCCGTGTGTTGGAGATATTCCACCATATTGGTCCCAGCCTTTAAAACAATGTTAAAGAAGATGTTAAAGATATTGTAGAAATATATTGCAGAAGAGCAGAACTACAATCACACTTTTTCAATGCTATTGCTGTTTTCTACCTCCCTGGTGAGGTACCAGTGCGGGAAGTTTGAGAGAGTATTTCTAAAATGTGTATGATCCAATACACACAGTTATTTAAAAAGCTGACGTCTTGTACATGCTCACCAGAACCAAGCCTAATTAAATAACACATTTAATATTAAATAAGTACATGTGCAGTAGCCACTTGGACAATTACAGATCCCCAGGTCAAAACACAACAGAAAGACATGGAAGATCGTATTTTCAAATCACATCTGTGGCCCCCCTAACTGTAATTTGGTATTAGTGGGTCAAAGGATTTATTTGGTTCAAGTGATAATAAGATCATATTTTGAAAACAAGCACTACAGGATGTCATATTTAAAATGACTGTGAGTACCTTTCTTTAGTGACGGTTCTGAGGGGGGCAGGGATTAGTTGAGTGTGCTAATTGGAGCTGTGAAGTGTGCAGAGAAAATACAAATGTTTTCTTTTAATATGAAAACAAAGAACTTTTTTTTAACACCGACCTGGGATTGTGTTTCTTTCCAAGTTTCCTTATTGTTTCTGAGAAGAGACTGTTCACTTGCAAAGTGAACTGGACCCGTGTGACTCGCAGGTAAGGAGAGCCCGTGTTGAACTAAGATGGCTACAGTGAGTTTTCCTGGACAAAGCTCGGGCAAAGGATAGCGCAGAGTGCACCTGCACCTGAGATTGTGTTGAGAAGCTTTGTGATAAGAGCAGGTAAAGAGGGAAAAGAAACACAAGTATTTTCTTTGTTTGAAGAACACATTTTGTTTTAACTGAAACGGGACTACAACTTTTGAAAGGGAAATAGTTGCTAGTGCACTGTATTTTTATTGAGTTTATTAGAAGAAAAAAAGCTTATATTTTGGACAGAACGAACTCGTTTGGCATGCAACTAGCAGCAAACGATGAGAAGCAAACAAAACAGTTAGCAAGTTAGCAAGTTACAGGCTGTCCTAGGTCCGGGGGTGCTTATGGTTGTTTATGGGTTCCCTTACCTTAGCCAGTGTCATGTACGGGTGTCCGTACCTTACTGGAGTGTTTGTTTTTATTATAATATATATACATAATATAATATATAATAATGTAATATTTCAGATAAATCGTCACAGTGAGTGACACCAGCATTATTGGTTTTTTGAGAAATAAAAAAACAGAATGTAGAGAAGAAAATGTTGGAAGGAAGTTGGGAGAAAGACTGGTCTCCGAAGGAGCACCGGGACTGGTGGAAGCAACAACAACCAGATAAGACAGAGAAAGGAATTGTGATATTGTGTCAGGTTGGTGAGAATCAAGAAAAGAAAATAACAGAAATGGAAGATCATCATAAACAGTAATGTGAATTGAGAGCAGAAGTTGTGAAAAATATGATAGAATTAATAGAACTACAAGGCAAATTAGAAGGGCAAGAAAAGTGGTCAGAAAAGGTGAAGGTGTAGGTGCGCGATGTGCTGCCGTGTTAGGAGCGCGTCGCGACACAGATCACTCCAAGGACGACAGGCCCGATTGGGATGATTTAGATCGCAAAGCATGGGAATATGAAAAAGGAGGTTTTGCTAGCGCTCCTCTCCCATATAATCCGGAATATAAATCAATCACTGATTTTGGTTATAATAATACATTGTATCCAGATCTGACCGCTCTGAAAACGGTCCCAGCTGCACCCATGCAAGTCAAAACTAGACAGAGTAAAGAGGAAGGTCAATCAATAGTCAGGGTCAATAAAACATGCCACAGATCGGATATCTGAATTATCTTTAGATATCAATGTGTATGTGCTTTGTGTGTTTATGTATATGTATAGTTTGAAGGTGATATAAGGTAAATGTCTATGTTTTGGCAATCATTTTAGAATTATATTTAAAAATGTAACAACAGATTTATCATATTCATGAGGAACTTTGGCTCTATACAGAGTGCCTCAAGCATCAGAAATCAGAAAGAAAGACTATTATAAGAAAAGTAATCCAAAATATACATTGAATAAACAGATGGATAATAATAGTAATACATAAATAGTCATGGTGTCTCCACAAGAAGAACCAGAATTTGTTTGTTAAACATCATGTTATGGACAAGCTCTGTCAAAAGTCAAATTCAAGGAAACGAAAGGCTAGAAGAGAGCCTGGTGCAGCCCTGACAGCCTGTGAAAGCAGGAGAATGTAAACAGTCTGGTGACATGTTACAGTCTTTCAGAAAATGTTTGGTTATTGGTGCCTAGCATATAATACCTGAAATGAAAGTCAAAGTAGACCATGGTTTTAAGATGAGTGATGTAGGAAAAGGGTAAGATACCGCAGAAGTATAAGATTACAACTATAGAATAAGTAAGCTCAAGTAATATAAAATGCTTTACAGGAGAAAAGTAAGAATGGAAAGGAAGAGTAAAAGAGAAGGTGTCCTAGGATTATGGGAATCATTATTGAGATCAATGGCCTATTGGCTAATATTTTGTTAGGTACATATATGACTTCAATAAACGAATAATGGAGTGACATCTGTATAAATATAAATAAAACATATTGATAAAAAAACCTGAATACATTTCTTGTAAGAAATTAAGAATAGGAGAAAGAATAGCTGTTAGAATGCAGAGCAATGTTAACCAAAGTTGAAGAGGGTTTGAGTAAGTTGACGAGGGTCTGAGTAAGTTGATAAGGCTTGGGAAGCAGGAAAAGGTGAGTTTGATGTGTGTGAGACAAATGTGCTGCCACTTTTAGCACAGAGAGCTTCTGATGGTGATTGAATGAAACGTGGGAAAATAAATAAACTTGATGTAGGATAAATGAATAAATAATTGAATGAGATATGAGCCGCAGAGACCTCCCACATTGGAAAGTGGACTACAGCAGATAATCCTCTCCTCTCCCAGGGCAGGGTGATTAAGTGGGGACGCGTGTGCAGGTGGACCCAGGTGAGTTGTGAAAGAAAGAAGAAACAAAAATAATAAGGCACGCGTGCAAACAATCAAAATAATACGTGAATAACAAATTAAACAATAAAGTGAAAGATAATCAACACACAAAATAATGGCAATATAGAACCAAACAAAATACACAAGCCATATTGCATAAAGTGAAGTGAAATATAAATATAATAAGTAATGGTGATTAAGGAGCTAATTAACACCGTCCGTGACATTTACATTGGTTGGGTGTGTGGATACCAGTAATAATTTTTGTTTTATTGAAATACAAAATAATTCTATTTTTCCGAAGTGCTGAACTTTAATACAATCTAGAAAGATTAATATTTTTTGTCTTGGGCTATATTATTATTACCATAGTTTTTCTATTGTATAAGTATCTTGGAGTAGAGGCATAGGTGGGCATGTGGGCAGAGGAGTAGGAAGGCCGGTCAAGCAAATAAGCTTGCTAAGGTACGCAGCAGCAGCAAGCAGCCCCCGCATCCAGCCAGCCAGCCAGTCTGGCTGGCAGTGACTGAGTGGTTGACAGACGGCAAGCAACGGAATGTACGTGCTCTGTGATGTCATAGCAGTCAGCTGAGAGAGGCTCGTGATGTCATCGCTGAGCTGGCTGGCTGGCTGGCTGGCTGGCTGGCGGGCTGGCTGGCTCTGTGTGTGTGTGTGTTTGTGTGTGTGTCTGTTTTTCTGTTTGTCAGTCTGTCTGTCTGTCTGTCTCTCTCTCTCTCTCTCTCCCTCTCAATTCATTTGTATTGTCAAAAGCAATTGGACATACATACATTCATACATATATATATATATATATATATATATATATATATATATATATACATACATACATACATGCTAGAAAGTCATTACTATGTTATCTTAAAGGCTAACTAAGCAGAACATATATCATTATCGAACAGAGTTCATAGGTCTATACATGGTATTAGGGAACAGGCACGTAGGTCATTCTGTTTGACATTGTCTCCAAGGTTCTCATTGTAAATAACAAAGAGAAATCAAAATACCTTATGGCCTCCTGACCTTCTAGCTTGACCTTATCTTTCTTAAGTATACAAGAGAGAAAAACAGTTGTGAGAAAAGAATTTCTAACTTTCCTTCCACACATACATACATACATACATACATACATACATACATACAAACCAGAGGCATGCAAAAAAATATAAAGAGGAAGAAAATGTTGTATAGCACATACAAAAGGGATGGTGATGAAACAAAATACATAGAATATGTTGAGCTGCAAAGAGATCTTAAGAAAGGGATCAGGAAAGCAAAGAGGGAAATAGAAAGAAACATAGCTCTTGGAGCTACAACCAATGCAATGAGCTTTTTTCAAAATTACAACAGCAAGCGGTCAATTAAGGAGGAGGTGAAACAGATAAAGGGCAAAAATGGAGGTATCTTGGAAAACGAACAAGATGTGGCAAATATTCTAAATGAGTATTTCACAGAGGTTTTTACAAAAGAAAAAACAGATGACATGCCACAGGTTGACAATCAATCCAGTCAAACCCTAAGAGAGATCAGGATAAATGAGGAGGAGGTACTAAAGGGACTAGCAGAATTAAAATCAAACAAATCACCTGGGCCAGATGGGATATTTCAAACAGTACTTAAAGAAATGAGGGAAATTATGTATAGGCCGTTAACTCGATTATTTCAAATGACACTTAGAACAGGGGATGTTCCCACTGACTGGAAGACAGCAAATTTCATACCAATCCACAAGAAAGGGGACAAAACTGAGCCAGGAAATTACAGACCAATCAGTCTCACCTGCATCACCTGTAAAATGTTGGAAAAAATGATTAGACAGAAAATAGAGGAGCATCTCAATGAAAACCATATTCTTGGAGATAGTCAACATGGGTTTAGACGAGGCAGATCATGTCTTACTAACTTAATACATTTTTTTGAACATGCAACTGCAGCTGTAGATCACGTGAAAGCATATGATATGATATACTTAGATTTCCAAAAAGCTTTTGATAAGGTTCCACACCAAAGACTGATCCTCAAATTGGAAGCTGTAGGCATTCAGGGTCATGTAAGTAGATGGATTATGAACTGGTTGATGTATAGGAAACAGATTAGAGGAGTCACTTCTAACTGGAGTGAGGTTGTTAGTGGAGTTCCACAGGGATCAGTACTAGGGCCTTTGCTTTTTCTAATCTATATTAATGATCTGGACTCTGGGATACTTAGCAACCTTGTCAAATTTGCAGATGATACTAAAATAGGTGGCTTAGCAGATACAATCTTGGCAGCACATGCTATTCAGAGGAACTTAGATAAATTCAGTTGTGGGCTGACACCTGGCAAATGAAATTCAATGTGGACAAGTGCAAGGTAATACATGCAGTAAAACAAAAATGTCCACTATAATTACACTATGGGAGGTACAGATCTAGATGAAGTAATGCATGAGAAAGACCTAGGAATCTATGTGGATTCACTTTCTCCATCCAAACAATGTGGGGAAGCAATACAAAAGGCATACAGAATGCTAGGGTATATCGTCAAAAGTGTAGAATTTAAGTAATGTTAAGACTGTACAATGCGCTAGACCTCATCTGGAATACTGTGTACAGTTCTGGGCACCACACTTCAAGAAGGATATTGCTGCTTTAGAGACAGTTCAGAGGAGAGCAACCAGACTTATTCCAGGTCTGAAGGGAAAGTCCTACTCGGAGAGACTGAGGGAACTGAACCTTTTCACCCTGGAACAGAGGAGATTACGTGGGGACTTGATCCAAGTCTTCAAAATCATGAAAGGTTCCTCAAACCAGAGGAGCTTTTCCAGATCAGCAGGGACACACGCACCAGGGGACAACAAATGGAAATTGGGCTTCAAGGCATTCAAGATGGAAAGTGGTAGAAGCTGAAAGTTTGGGAACATTTAAAAATAGACTGGATAGGATCCATGGATCACTTAGATATTAATGGACACCAAACGAGCATGATGGGTCGAATGGCCTCCTCTCGTTTGTAAACTTTCTTATGTTCTTATGTTCTTATGAATGTTCCCTAAGCATGTTTCAAATGTTCCCTAATTTATGTTACAAATGTGCCTTAGCACCTCTCTCTCTCTCTCTCTCTCTCTCTCTCTCTCTCTCTCTGTCTCAATTCAGTGCATTTGTATTGTCAAAGCAATTGGACATGCATACATACATACATACATATATATGGAAAATAAACAATATGTGTACATCTCTGCATTAATGGTGCCCTAACAGATGTGCAAGTTACATGACAGACAGACAGACAGACACTCACACACACTTTCACACACACACACACACACACTTTCACAGACAGACAGACAGACAGACACACACACACACACACACACACACTTGTATACCTGACACGTATAGAAGACTGGATAGGGAGATATAAATAGCAATGGGGAGACTCTTGTACTTGGTGTGGCTCTATCCATATAGTGGGGCCAGCAGCCACTTAGCAGGTGTAGCAATAGAAGCTCAGCCTGGGGAGACTGGATTTAGCATTTCCTCTCCATTTTGATAACTATCCTTAATCATTTCTGCAAAATACTTCTATGATACCTATGTATGTTTTTTACTTGTACTATATTATACTATCAAGTATCAGTGTACACATACAATGTGACCTGTTACATTAATACAGAGGCCACGGAAGGCCAGATCAGTAATAGCCACTGTCCCCTGATATTACACTTTTTTACAATCACTTTGGCACTCATTTCAGAACCTTGATGTCATTTTTCAAAACTCTAGACACAAAACTCACACCCGATGATCAAAATGCACATTTTTCAATTGCTTGGATACAATACACATCAACCTCAGATCATTTGTTCATTGAACTAAAATGATACAACTTAACGTCAAAGTATTACCATTTCAAAATGCAATTCACACATTACATCTGAGATCACTGTCTATTCATTTCATTACAAAGATCTAACTATCAATTGATACAGCTGCTCAAAATGATAAGTGACTGTTGCATTACTCTTAATTCATAGTTTTATGGAAACTGACGAACAGTATTCCATGTTTCGATCATGAAAGTTTCAGGATAATGAGATCCATTGACACCAATAACCGAGGAGCATGAACCAGTTGGACTACATTATCTATGGATGTAATATTTCATCATCATTCATCATCATGTAGCACTTTTCCACACCATGTTTTCAGTGTGGAAGGAAAGTTAGAAATTCTTTCTCTAATACCTGTTTTTCTCTCTTGTATACTTAAGAAAGATAAGGTCAAGCTAGAAGGTCAGGCCAGAAGGTAGTTTGATTTCTGCTTGTTATTTACGATGAGAATCTTGGAGACAATGTCAAACAGTATGATTGAAGTGCCTGCTCCCTAATCCATGTGTTGATCTATGAACTCTGTCCTATAATGATATAAATTCTGCTTAGCTAACTTTTAAGATAACATAGTAATGACTTTCTGATTATAACCAGCTCTTTGATTTTTGTGTATAAAAGCTCTGACTGTTAAAATGAAGGCAGAGCGACTTTGGGATCTTCTTGAGTCACTGTTCCTCTCCACGCTGCGTGTATTAAAGGCATTGCAACTAACGCTCCAACCTGGTTGAAGATGATTGTTCTTCCACATCAGATTTGACATTACTGTATGTATGCAGGCCCTTGTAATTGCTTTTCCAATACTGCCAACTGGTTATTGATGATTGATTTCACATTGTGGTACGAGTATCGAGTGAAATGAGTGCTATCCACCCCAGCAACACAGTGATAACATGGAGCCGGCAGGTGATCCAGGTCACAATAGAGGTCAAGCAGTGGGAGGAGGAAGACGTGGTGGTCAAAGGAATGGAAGGGGACATGCACCCCTTCTGAGAGGTGGTCGTGGGCCTCGTCATAGAGGAGGGCTTAGGCCTCACCAGAGAGGCAGCCATGGGCCTCATTTGAGAGGTGTTGGGGGAACGTGGTAGAGGACAAGGCCACGGACCAGACAGCGGCAGCAACAGCAAATAGTGTCCAGTGAAATCCGAGAAATAGTTGTAGAACATGTTGTAAATCATGGCATGACCATGACTGAGGCAGCTACAATGATTCAATCAAACCTCAGAATCAACTCAGGATCAACTGTGGCCTCAATCATCAGAAATGTCCGTACTGAGAAGCGGCAAGTCTTCAGCATGCACTAAACATTAGGCTACTCTCAATTGTCAAATGACTGTATACTGCATACCAATGTGTAGCACAGAGTATAGTGTGCCTTTTGAAAGAAATGCAGACAGAGTGAAGCAGCTGATGACTGAGTATGTTCAGGTATGTTCAGTTTCAAAATGCCTCTTGTGAAAAATGGTTGTGAGAACCTGAACCTGAACACAGGGCTGATGGAAATTTAGAAGTACAGTAATCAATCCTTTGTTTTGCTTTTTACACTAAGCCAGGT
The DNA here is from genome assembly GCF_036373705.1 of Amia ocellicauda. Classification (NCBI taxonomy): domain Eukaryota; kingdom Metazoa; phylum Chordata; class Actinopteri; order Amiiformes; family Amiidae; genus Amia; species Amia ocellicauda. Next base: position 154,943 of record NW_027102700.1, read on the forward strand.
GAGGAACACTGCAGTTGACATTTTACTGTAGTTTTGTTCGTTTTTGTAGCTAATTATTGTTGCATGGATTCAAAGAAACCTATGGTGTGATTTGATTGTATTGCATCAATACATTTCAGATTTTGTTCAATGATTCCACTGTGTCTGTAGTATTCTCTCTACTAGTCCTTTTACAGTGATGTATTTATGTGTAGTACCATAATGAAACATGTATCACATATTTTGTACTACAATATTTAATGATTGTACGAACAACTACACAGTGAAACTATCGGTATCTTCTGTGTTACTATGTTACTATGGTATTTCATGATAAATTAGTTATTTGAACCAACAAGTCTGCAAGTGCTAGGTTTCTTTAAAGATATGAATGCACAATGCAATGTTTTGAACATTGGACAGCCTGTGTTACAAGTGATGACCGTTTTGAGTTTTGTGTCTAGAGTTTTGAAAAATGACATCAAGGTTCTGAAATGAGTGACAAAGTGATTGTAAAAAACTGTATATTCATCCTATTTAATGTGCTCTTTTAAAATGTACTTTTCTTTTTTATGTTGCCATTTCTGTTCTACCAATGTTTCAGTTGTTAGCCAAAGATTGACAGAGTACATCTCATACACACAGGCCAGACAGCAAAGATTTCTTTTTGAAATTCAATTACAAATGCTGCATGAACTCATCAATACGATTAGAGCTCCTGAAAGCAATATAACTAACTCACTCTACAGCATCTCATTAGCAGTGAAAAGAAACCAAGAAAGTTGGGACAGTCGACTGTTTACCACTATGTAACATCACCTTTTCTTTTAATAACACTTATTAAGCACTTGGGCACTGAAGACACCACTTGGTTAAGTTTAGCAAGCGGGATTTTCCCCCATTCATCCATTATGCATTTCCTCAGCTGCGCAACTGCACAGGGCCTTCGTTGTCTTAATTTGCACTTCATAGTGCGCCACACATTCTCAATTCGGAGACAGGTCAGGACTGCAGGCAGGCCATGCTAGCACCCGCACTCTCTGCCTATGCAACCATGCGCTTGAAATCTGGGCAGAATGTGGTTTGGCGTTATCCTGCTGAAAAATGCAGGTACGTCCCTGGAAAAGACAATGTCTGGATGGCAGCATATGTTGCTCCAAAATGTGTACATCTCTTTCTGCAAAAATGGTGCCCTCACAGATGTGCGAGTTACATGACAGACACTCATACACACTGTCACACCCATACACACACAAACACACACTTTCACAGACAGACACACGCACACACACACACACACACACACACACACTTTCACAGACAGACAGACAGACAGACACACTTTCACACACAATCACTTTCACAGACAGACACACACACACACTTTCACACAGAGACAGACACACACACACTTACATACATACATACATACATACATACATACATACATACAGTGAGGGAAAAAAGTATTTGATCCCCTGCTGATTTTGTACATTTGCCCACTGACAAAGAAATGATCAGTCTATAATTTTAATGGTAGGTGTATTTTAGCAGTGAGAGACAGAATAACAACAAGAAAATCCAGAAAAACGCATTTCAAAAAAGTTATGAATTGATTTGCATGTTAATGAGGGAAATAAGTAATAAGGGAAATAATAAGGGAAATAAGATGCACGGCATCTCTCTCTCTCTCTCACCTAAACCAGTAACTCGCTGCCACAGCTCAACTTGTATCTCTGTTGCCAGAACCGGAACCAGAAACCAACTAAGTCTTTGCCAGCAACAGAAGGGTTAAACTGGGAGAAGGAGATTGAGCTTTAGGAAGAATTCTTTTAAAGGACTTTATTAAATAAAGAACTTTACAGACTGCGCTGCCCGCCTGTGCCCAGCCATCCAGCTGGACAATTGACTAAGTCGACTGAATACGAAAGTCATTTAAATAGCTATTTGAGTCTTAAGAAACTTGACCCTTGGAACGAACAGGGCCCTGCTTTCCTCAAAGACTTTGTCTTCAAGTTTGTGGTTAAAATACTTAATTTAATCCCTGTATTGTATGGAATAATAATAACAACTGTAAAACATAAGAGAAGGGCCTAATAATAAACACAATACACAATAGACTAGAACCCTTAGAATATAATAATACGAACATCTTCATGATTAGTATGATTGTACTTTGGATAATATATTAATGCAAGTTGATAACATATTTTACAGAAAATGGGTTTTAGGAATTGTGACCAAAAAACTAAAATAATTGCTTCAGGGACCACTGCTCCTTTTATCAAGACCAATGTATAGCCCACTTTTCTTTTAAATTATGTTTAAAACAAAATTGAAGAAGCAGTGGTTAGTTCTGAATCAAACATATTGACCCCCTCACTCAATCTGTAAGTCCTGCAGCAAACATTGGAATATGCATAGATATTTGCACAGACTGGTATAAATGTCCCTTATAACTAACCAAATGCCATTTTTGTTGTTTGAAAAGTGCCCAACATCTTACCAGTATGTCCTTTTAGTATGTCACAAAGGTTCCCTAAGGCACAGAAACTTAGAATACAGAGCAAACACAAGTTTCAACCATTGAAATACTTACTAATTTGATTGTTTCACGGACATCAATATCTGGACAATCATAAATATCAAGACTGGCCGTTTCTGGTGCACCTCCAAGCAGCACATGGATCATTGCAGGACTTCCGATATGGAGGGAATTAAGTGGTCAGGTTCTCCTTCAAATAACAATGTTTTATCAGTGATTCCTGAGGAGGGAGGAAATCAAATAAGAATACACATCAAATCACATATATATATATACAGTGAGGGAAAAAAGTATTTGATCCCCTGCTGATTTAGTATGTTTGCCCACTCACAAAGAAATGATCAGTCTATAATTGTAATGGTAGGTGTATTTTAACAGTGAGAGACAGAATAACAACAAAAAAATCAAGAAAAACGCATTTCAAAAAAGTTATACATTGATTTGCATGTAAATGAGGGAAATAAGTATTTGACCCCTTCGACTTAGTACTTGGTGGCAAAACCCTTGTTGGCAATCACAGAGGTCAGACGTTTCTTGTAGTTGGCCACCAGGTTTGCACACATCTCAGGAGGGATTTGGTCCCACTCCTCTTTGCAGATCCTCTCCAAGTCATTAAGGTTTCGAGGCTGACGTTTGGCAACTCGAACCTTCAGCTCCCTCCACAGATTTTCTATGGGATTAAGGTCTGGAGACTGGCTAGGCCACTCCAGGACCTTAATGTGCTTCTTCTTGAGCCACTCCTTTGTTGCCTTGGTTGTGTGTTTTGGGTCATTGTCATGCTGGATTACCCATCCATGACCCATTTTCAATGCCCTGGCTGAGGGAAGGAGGTTCTCACCCAAGATTTGACGCTACATGGCCCCGTCAATCGTTCCTTTGATGTGGTGCAGTTGTCCTGTCCCCTTAGCAGAAAAACACCCCCAAAGCATAATGTTTCCACCTCCATGTTTGACGGTGGGGATGGTGTTCTTGGGGTCATAGGCAGCATTCCTCCTCCTCCAAACACGGCGAGTTGAGTTGATGCCAAAGAGCTCGATTTTGATCTCATCTGACCACAACACTTTCACCCAGTTCTCCTCTGAATCATTCAGATGTTCATTGGCAAACTTCAGACGGGCCTCTACATGTGCTTTCTTGAGCAGGGGGACCTTGCAGGCGCTGCAGGATTTCAGTCCTTCACGGCATAGTGTGTTACCAATTGTTTTCTTGGTGACTATGGTCCCAGCTGCCTTGAGATCATTAACAAGATCCTCCCGTGTAGTTCTGGGCTGATTCCTCACCGTTCTCATGATCACTGAAACTCCACGAGGTGAGATCTTGCATGGAGCTCCAGACCGAGGGAGACTGACAGTTATTTTGTGTTTCTTCCATTTGCGAATAATCGCACCAACTGTTGTCACCTTCTCACCAAGCTGCTTGGTGATGGTCTTGTAGCCCATTCCAGCCTTGTGTAGGTCTACAATCTTGTCCCTGACATCCTTGGACAGCTCTTTGGCCATGGTGGAGAGTTTGGAATCTGATTGATTGATTGCTTCTGTGGACAGGTGTCTTTTATACAGGTAATGAGCTGAGATTAGGAGCACTCTCTTAAAGGGAGTGCTCCTAATCTCAGCTCGTTACCTGTATAAAAGGGGACAATATTAGGTATAGATATCCTTAGAGAAGCCGGCGCACTAGTGGATGCTAATAATAATTGCATAATATGGACCAATACACACGGGAATAAAAAGAATACACAAAGATACGCAACAAATTGTGCTAGTATCTCACTCACACCGTCAACACCTCATATATGGCCAGACACACCACTTGGACACGTATGTCAGGAATTTCCTGATGTTTGGGCAACACATAAACTAGATTGTGGTCTGGCACAAATTGAACCTATAGTAATCCCAGGTCCAGTACACAAAGCACATAAACAGTATCCTATTAAACCAGAAGCTTTTACAGCAGTTCAGACAATTATTCAAACATTGCAAAATGAAGGAATAATACGTGAAACGCATTCAACCACTAATTCTCCAATCTGGCCAGTGGCAAAACCAGACGGCTCATGGTGACTCACAATTGATTACACACAATTGAATAACGTTACACCCCGGTTACACCCGATTGTAGCCAATCCCAACACTATATTAAATGATTTGAAACCTGAACACTCTATTTTTACCATCCTGGATATTAGCAATGGATTTTGGAGCCTGCCACTCCACTCTGATTCCCAAGATAAATTTGCGTTTACTGTATGTGACAAACAGTACACATGGACTAGAGTGCCACAGGGATTTCACAACAGTCCGACACTCTTTCACCAGGCAATGGCCAAGACCTTAGAAGGAATGGATCTGACACCCTGGAATAGTTTAATCATCCAGTACGTGGATGATCTTTTGATTGCGTCTCCTGATGAGTCCTCGGTGTCTTACAAAAGGCAGGATTTAAAGCAAGCCCTAAGAAAGCACAAATAGGCTTAACTAAGGTTCAATATCTCGGACACAACATTTCACAAGGACAAAAATCTATGACGCATAATAGGCAAGAAGCCATTCTAAATATGCCAAAACCACATAATGTTAGGGCTGTGCGTAAAGTTATGGGGCTCCTTAATGATTGCCGCACTTTCATCCCTAATTTCACACAAGCCACAGGTCCGATACAGGCGTTAATCAAAGGGAGCCCGGCTCCCTTGGACCCCATAGACTGGGGACATGAACAGGAAATAGCCTATCGTGTAATAAAACAGGCTCTCAGCAATGCCCCCGCCCTCGGGTTACCAGATCATACTAAACCATTTCACCTCTACTGTTCCCAAGATGGGATCTATTATACAGCAGTTCCGACACGTCCCGTCGCCTATTACTCCACAAAGCAACCTACGGTAGCAGCAGGCATGCATCGCTGTATGGCAGCAGTAGACTGCGCCTCTTGGGCAGTGCAGGCATGCGATTCGATTGTAATGAACACACAGTTGATTCTGCACACAGGACACACGTTAGTTGAATTATTACACACCGGCAAATTGCGTTCAGTCTCCGATAGTAGACGAGCTAGATGGGAAGCTGTTTTGCTCCCCAGAGATAAATCCATACAAATAATAAAAGACACACGAGTAAACCCAGCAGATGGGATGTTAGGGGAGGGAGAAGAGCATACATGCTCTGAGCTGGTTCTCCAGGAGGACCACAGTCGCTTCCTAGAAAACCCCCTCACAGACCCTGACTTGGAACTATATGTTGATGGATCCAGGAAAATAAAAGATGGAATTCCCCACACTGGGTGGGCGGTGGTATTGGATGATAGCACCGTCGTAAAAACAGGATCCCTGCCAGGACACTGTTCAGCCCAAGTGGCAGAACTCGTGGCGCTGACTGAGTCATTAAAAATAGCGAAAGACATTAAAGTTAACATTTTCACTGACAGTCACTATGCATTTGGAGTAGTACACGACTATATGGCAACCTGGGAACGTAGAGGGTTTATAACAACAGCAGGAGAAGTAATCAAAAATTATGAGTATGTCCTTAGTTGAATCATGGACAGATAACAAATGTATCCAAATGACACGCACCTATGAAAATGCCCTTAATAAAACAAAATGTTGGGTTTGTTCCCACATTCCACACGACACTAAGAAAGGGGTTCCAATGATCCCCATTCCAATTCCAGGATTTTCTGATTATTCACAACTTAGAGTTGCCTCTAATGTACGGTATGCCTATGATTATGCCTTAGGCATCACAGGAGAATGGTACTTTAGACCGAAGATGGATCAGAATAATCAAAGCAACTACAAAGATACACCAGTCCTCCGGAGGAAAAACCCTCTGGGGATGGCTTGCTGATACCTTTGGTAATCTGGGTATGATTGTGTTACATGGATTGATATCGGTAGTTACTATTCTGCTATGTCTGTATGTTTATTTTTTATGTCTTAAATACACTGTTCAAAGAGCATCTCAACAACTTTGTAAACCTCATAATGTATCTACTATGGTTACAGCTGCAATTAAAACACCCTCGTTGGCAGACTTTCTCTAAATTTCTACTAAACGACACCGTCCCTCACTCGGGAGGAGCAAAACTCACACACCCATTGACACAAATCTTATTCTATCCCCTTGGTTCTGGAGGCTCCATGTGACTGAGGACAAATGGATTTAGTATCAAAGGCAATAAACCTCATGACTCAAGGAAAACCAAAGGATGCATTGGAAAGATACTATTACAAAGGTCACTCTGCTCCATGAGACACCTTCAGGACATTCTGTACATTCACATTTAGGGACACACACTTATCGCTCTCCCAGACAGCAGGGACACCCTTACACTCGCCGTACACACATATACACCCCACGGGGAAGGGTTGGGATGAAGGAGCTGAAAACGCAGCGTCAAATCTTCCTAACCCCTAAGGGGATTTGCTTGTAACTGACAAACATAACTTTTTGGCTTCTTTCTGCTTTGCTCTATTGCCAAACAGCAGAGAATGAAGACTCTGTATAGGAAGTTGAAGAAAGTGTTTTGTGATAACTATATAATGTTTTATATTAATACTAGCATTAGAAGTAGTTTGTATACAGACTGAGCAGATTAGATTTAGCAGCACAAGTAAAGGGTCAACAAGGTTGGTTTGTTAGAAACTCCTGTCAGTAATGAAAGATCACACAGTGCCGAAATAGCCTACAGATGTCTGCTGAGAATTTGTTTATGACTTAATCGTTTCTCCAGATAGGCAGGAATTGTTTCTGTTAACGAGCGATTGACACTAGGTAAATGACGACCGTGGGATCGCATCTTCCTAGTGCACATCAAAGACGGACATCTGCTTTGGATCCATCACCTCTTCACGGGAGGACAGATCATAAAACGGACCCGGACCTGTATCTTCTGATTGGATGAACGGCCATAAGATGTTACGTCATTTTCCTATAAAGCTGCACTCATGTTGGTAAACATTAAGTCTCACTGAAGGAATTATTCCTGACGTGGGGCTTCCGAGCGGCTCGATTAAAGTTCTATTTGCTTTATCTCCATGATTTCTCCACTTATTTCCCACACGGTTCTACACCATATAATCACAGTTTAAACGATATTAAATCAAATCGCAGCCAATCAGCTTTTCTTCATTTTGAAATCATTTAATGAGAGCATTACATTTATTTTGGTAAGACTAAATTAGAATGCATATTTCCTGTAACCAACTAAACACATTTATACATTTTGCTACAAGTAAGACTTTAAAAATAGATCATGTAGTACTGTATACCCGCTGCTACAGCCATCACTGTGATTCTCTCTCCGTCACAAGAGGCACGTCATCAGGGGCCCAGTTGATAAGGACAGTACAGGAACCTAAAACATGCACTGCAGCAGTCACATGATTCACAGCAAAAAAAATGTTACAATACAGCTTCATGTGAAACCCTCAAAACCCAGCACAGAAGACTGGTGAATAATCATGTACTGGCACTAGGAAACACATGAAAACAAAAAACAATAAGCTCGTACCTTATCCATATTAAGATCTCTTTGTAGTGGCCTTACATAGATCATGGCAGAGCCAATGTGGATTTCTGGGTCCCTTCAATATTTCATGAGTACCCCTCATCAGGGCAAGGAATAACATCCAAGATCCTGAAATCTTCATGAGTTCAATTCCAGCCCCTCACTCAGTTTAGGATACGATTCCAAGAACTGATTTCTGAATCCTTCACAACTGCGCTCACATCCTGACATGAAATACAACTCAAATGTGAATCTAATGAACATCTTACTCACTAATAGACAACCTTGGATTCACAATAGGTTTCTATTCTTTTCATTTGTATAGCATGTGCACGTAGAACAAGCGAATGGATCACAAACGGGCAAATATTCCCGATCTGAATTCCACACATTTCATTAGGAGAGGCATCTGAAAGGATTTGGGGAGCTTTCAAATTGTAATAGTTGATGATATTTCAGTAGCACAGGACAGTGCTTTAATAAAACGTCTAAAATATCCAAGGTACATATAACATTACATGTCACTCATATAGCTGTCTTGTTTTCCCAATGTTTCTTGTGCTGTGCAGTATATGTACAACTAAATAACACTTTATAAGATCTGTCTTCTAGTTGTTTTACGGTGCTGCTCCGGTTGCGCTGCGGGTTAAACGCCCAGAGCATCAGAGCGGCGGCGTCGGAGCAGCACTGGGCCCCCAAACAGCGCGGCTCGAAACCTACATAGAGCCAAACATTTTAACCTTTTGACTTGTCCATTATAACCTCAATTAAATCATTCATATCATATATAACTCTTTTAATAATCATTATTGTAATCATCGCTTCACTGCACCGGCTCTTTTCATGCTGTATTACAGCAGTGCTCTGTTCACACAATCTCTCTCTCTCTCTCTCAATTCAATTCAATTCAATTCAAGGGTGCTTTATTAGCATGACAAACAGTTTCGTAGTGTTGCCAAAGCAGTTAATATTATATACATAAATTGAAAAATAATAAAAGGTAAGAAAAATAATGTATAAATAAAATCTTAATAGACATGTACATTTACTTTATTTATACTTAACAAGTTTACAGCTGGTGCTCCTGTATGTTTTCACAGTGAGCCCCTCAGGCTGTGGCAGGCGGCTACATATTGGGCGGCCAGGGGGGCAGTGTGTCCCTCCCCCAGGAGGATAGCTATTTGTTTTTCATGTATCAATTCAGAAAATGATTTTACAATATTTATGAATTTATTAAAGAATGTGTCCCTTATTTTGGCATATTTATTGCAGTGGAGGAGGAAGTGCATCTCTGTCTGGACCTCTCCTGTCTCGCAGTGACCACAGCGCCGCTCCTCTCTGGGCAGCCAGCTCTGCCTGTGTTGGCCTGTCTCTATGGCCAGGCTGTGGTCACTGAGCCTGTACTTGGTCAGGATGCGTCTCTGCTTCGTATCTCTGACAGTGAAGAGATACTCTGTCAGGGTGTTTTCTCTGTTTAGGGCCCGATAGCAATCCAGTTTACTTTGGGAATTTGGTTTCATTGTTCCAATGTTCCAGATAGGAGGTTTTGATTATCTTTATGATTTGGTTGACTCTAATTGGGGGCAGGTAAGCAGTGCTGACCTGAAGCTGGTCTCTGTTCGCAGTATTAGCGGGGGTCAGTGCCGTGAGCTTCAGGGCCAGCTGACTCAGGGGACTCTTTTCAGGGCTGAACTCTTGGGTTTGGAGGACCTTGTACTGCAGTGAGTCTGACTCACTTTTCTTCAGGTGCACCAGAATTGCAGTGCTCTTTTCTTTATATTAATGAGAGTTGGGTAGCGGCCTTATTCTGCCCTGCATGCGTGGTTTGGTGTGTTCTTCTTCTGATTGTGTAGAAAGCTCTTCTTGTTTTGTCTTTGAGTGCCTTCACTGCCAGGTTAAAGTCAGGGGTGCTGAGGACCATGTTGAACAATTTAAGCTCAGCCTCCTGCAGTTGTGCGCTGCTGTGTTTGAGCATCTCAGTGCTGATGCTGTCCGGGATGCAGGCTTTTCTGGGTGGAAGTGCCTGGAGCTTTTTAGATATTTCCTGTAGGGTGATTGGAGCATCAGTTGGGTTTTGATTATTTTTAATTGATTGTTCGAGTAATTTCAGTTTTTCCCTGGGTTCAATTTGTTTGTGTGTCAGATCATTTTGTTGGATATCTTTATAAAGCTTTTCAAAGTATTTTTTCCAAATGGTTCCATTTTGTATTGCCAATTCTTGTTGTTTTGTTGAATTTAAATTGTTCCACATTTCCCAGAACTGGATGTTTTTGATTGGATAGGTGCCTTAAATTTGTTCGTATTGATTTACACTCATCATCAAACCATGTCTGTGTGTGTGTGTGTGATTCTGGTTTATCTTTTTCTTTGTCTTTTTAAGATTTGCCATTGTGGCTGCAATTTTAAATATTTGATTGATATCATTTATGGCCAGATTTAGTCCTGAGATGTCAGGCTGATACTGTGAGCTGAGGAAAGAGTTGATGATGTTGGTTATTTCTGTAGAACTGATTGCTTTGTTAAATTCCTCTGTGCTGTTTGGAGCCCATCTGTATGTTTAATTAAGGTTGTACAGCTTACCGGGCTGTGTCTGTGTGTTGCTGGCCTGACTTCTGCTTTTCAGAATCGATTTGCAATGGTCATTTTGACCAATTAAGCCCAAGAATTGAGTCAATTAAGTTGTCAAGGACTACCCAGTGAAGACGTGAACTCACGACTAGGTCACACTGTGAGCTCACCAGAGCAGACATTACACTGAGCTCACTGTGAGCTCACTTAGCGCTTTTCCAGCGACATGGTGCCGGTGCTGGAGCCAGAGCTGCTGCTCGGCCTGGGATCCAGCTGATCTTTTTTGAACCGGCCCGCTTTTCCACCGGTTTTGACGTCACTGGATGTGGGCGTTCCCAAGCATGGAGTAGAAGTGGAGAAACACAGCAATAGTAGTCAGCACCGAGGCGACTGCGTCTTTAAACCCCATTTAACATCACAATCAAACTCATTCCGCGTCTATGGCAAATCGTAACCCTAATGTTACAAATGTTCCCTAAATATGTGTTTTGCAGAATACACAAGCAAACGTTATGGAATATCAGCATTTTATCGACACACATGATAGAACTTATTGTTCTTTAACATTGATGAGAATAATTAACATGAATAAACTTACTGCTGAAGATGTAACCCTTACCCAGTGGCTAACCCTAACTATGTTACAAATGTTCCCTAAACACTTATTTTGCAGGATCAATAAAAAATTGTTAGGATTTTTTAAACTTTTACTGACACACATAGTTAATAGCAATGTGTTATAACTTTACCGAAAATAATAATCTGTATATCTTTAATTGTTTAGACGTTATTAAGATATAATGCATCTTTCACATAGGGAACATTTGTAACATGTTAGGAAAAACAAACAAATGATTTGAAAATATTCATAATCATACAATTTGTCAGGCTTCATAAGAATGGTATTTATAACATACTCTGTAAAAATCAAGCAAATAGCATTTGTGGTTCACGAGAAAATATATATATATAATCAAAGCTATCAGACTATAGCAGCCGGTGTATGAAGACACATACGATTATACAGCATTATTTGGCAGCTTCGCAAGACCTAATTTGAAACGTTGTTGGTAAGTTAGATAATTAGTGGGGACCCTCTATTTGCAGTTCTTCCCCTCCATAATTGCTAAAATAAAGTTTTACTGACATTTTATTGACCCTACCACTGCATAGGGCACATCTGTAACATGAACGCTACTGAATGGCACATACATTGAAAACTACGGAGAACTGAGACAAATCCACTTTACACTTCGTAAATAATCTTAAAACGTTTCCAACCAAGGCAACACCCACTTGAAATACGTTCACTCTCATTTTTGGTAAACAAAAAGAGAGATTGTTACATATGTTCCCTATGATGCATCTACAGAGAGAGAGAGAGAGAGAGAGAGAGAGAGGTGCTAAGGCACATTTGTAACATAAATTAGGGAACATTTGAAACATGCTTAGGGAACATTCATAAGAACATAAGAACATAAGAACATAAGTAAGTTTACAAACGAGAGGAGGCCATTCGACCCATCATGCTCGTTTGGTGTCCATTAATATCTAAGTGATCCATGGATCCTATCCAGTCTATTTTTAAATGTTCCCAAACTTTCAGCTTCTACCACTTTCCATCTTGAATGCCTTGAAGCCCAATTTCCATTTGTGTCCCCTGGTTCGTGTGTCCCTGCTGATCTGGAAAAGCTCCTCTGGTTTGAGGAACCTTTCATGATTTTGAAGACTTGGATCAAGTCCCCACGTAATCTCCTCTGTTCCAGGGTGAAAAGGTTCAGTTCCCTCAGTCTCTCCGAGTAGGACTTTCCCTTCAGACCTGGAATAAGTCTGGTTGCTCTCCTCTGAACTGCCTCTAAAGCAGCAATATCCTTCTTGAAGTGTGGTGCCCAGAACTGTACACAGTATTCCAGATGAGGTCTAGCGCATTGTACAGTCTTAACATTACTTCCCTTGTTTTAAATTCTACACTTTTGACGATATACCCTAGCATTCTGTATGCCTTTTGTATTGCTTCCCCACATTGTTTGGATGGAGAAAGTGAATCCACATAGATTCCTAGGTCTTTCTCATGCATTACTTCATCTAGATCTGTACCTCCCATAGTGTAATTATAGTGGACATTTTTGTGTCCTGCATGTATTACCTTGCACTTGTCCACATTGAATTTCATTTGCCAGGTGTCAGCCCACAACTGAATTTATCTAAGTTCCTCTGAATAGCATGTGCTGCCAAGATTGTATCTGCTAAGCCACCTATTTTAGTATCATCTGCAAATTTGACAAGGTTGCTAAGTATCCCAGAGTCCAGATCATTAATATAGATTAGAAAAAGCAAAGGCCCTAGTACTGATCCCTGTGGAACTCCACTAACAACCTCACTCCAGTTAGAAGTGACTCCTCTAATCTGTTTCCTATACATCAACCAGTTCATAATCCATCTACTTACATGACCCTGAATGCCTACAGCTTCCAATTTGAGGATCAGTCTTTGGTGTGGAACCTTATCAAAAGCTTTTTGGAAATCTAAGTATATCATATCATATGCTTTCACGTGATCTACAGCTGCAGTTGCATGTTCAAAAAAATTTATTAAGTTAGTAAGACATGATCTGCCTCGTCTAAACCCATGTTGACTATCTCCAAGAATATGGTTTTCATTGAGATGCTCCTCTATTTTCTCCACTTTCTTGTGGATTGGTATGAAATTTGCTGTCTTCCAGTCAGTGGGAACATTCCCTGTTCTAAGTGTCATTTGGAATAATCGAGTTAGCGGCCTATACATAATTTCCCTCATTTCTTTAAGTACTGTTGGAAATATCCCATCTGGCCCAGGTGATTTGTTTGATTTTAATTCTGCTAGTCCCTTTAGTACCTCCTCCTCATTTATCCTCATCTCTCTTAGGGTTTGACTGGACTGATTGTCAACCTGTGGCATGTCATCTGTTTTTTCTTTTGTAAAAACCTCTGTGAAATACTCATTTAGAATATTTGCCACATCTTGTTCGTTTTCCAAGATACCTCCATTTTTGCCCTTTATCTGTTTCACCTCCTCCTTAATTGACCGCTTGCTGTTGTAATTTTGAAAAAAGCTCATTGCATTGGTTGTAGCTCCAAGAGCTATGTTTCTTTCTATTTCCCTCTTTGCTTTCCTGATCCCTTTCTTAAGATCTCTTTGCAGCTCAACATATTCTATGTATTTTGTTTCATCACCATCCCTTTTGTATGTGCTATACAACATTTTCTTCCTCTTTATATTTTTTTGCATGCCTCTGGTTTGTATGTATGTATGTGTGGAAGGAAAGTTAGAAATTCTTTTCTCACAACTGTTTTTCTTTCTTGTATACTTAAGAAAGATAAGGTCAAGCTAGAAGGTCAGGACAATGTCAAACAGAATGACCTATGTGCCTGTTCCCTAATACCATGTGTAGACCTATGAACTCTGTTCTATAATGATATATGTTCTGCTTAGTTAGCCTTTAAGATAACATAGTAATGACTTTCTAGCATGTATGTATGTATGTATATATATATATATATATATGTATGAATGTATGTATGTCCAATTGCTTTGACAATACAAATGAATTGAGAGGGAGAGAGAGAGAGAGAGAGACAGACAGACAAACAGACACACACACAAACACACACACACACAGAGCCAGCCAGCCAGCCAGCTCAGCCATGACATCACGAGCCTCTCTCAGCTGACTGCTATGACATCACAGAGCACGTACATTCCGTTGCTTGCCGTCTGTCAACCACTCAGTCACTCCCAGCCAGACTGGCTGGCTGTCTGGATGGGGGGGCTGCTTGCTGCTGCTGCGTACCTTAGCTAGCTTATTTGCTTGACCGGCCTTCCTACTCCTCTGCCCACATGCCCACCTATGCCCGATCTGCTGTTCACCTGGATCACAGCTCCGCCCCAACAAGGCAGATCCTCCCAAAAATGGTACAAACTGATCCACGTTCCCCTCCACGGAAAACTTTAGCCCAAAATAAGGGACACATTCTGTAACAACATAATGGATGCCCACCCAACCTGTGACAAAACTGAGAAAAAAGAAAAACACTCAGTCCTCCTGGGGGAGGGACACACAGCCACCCTGGCTGCCCAATATGTCAGCGCCTACCACAGCCTGAGGGACACAGTGACACACGAGCACCGGCTGTAAATATAATGTAAATACTCGTTTGTAATGCATGTCGTTGTATTTCAAAAAAGGAATCTGGAAATAGTAAACCTATTTTCTTTATTTGTATGTATTAAAGATATTAAAGATTAAAGATTAAAGATCACATTTTATTACATTTTCTTTTTCTGTACTTGATTACATGATTCATAATTCTATTATTCATTTTCCGTGTATATGTATATATGTATGTATGTGTGTGTATATATATATATGTATATGTATGTATGTCCAATTGCTTTGACAATACAAATGAATTGAATTGAGAGGGAGAGAGAGAAATAGAGAGAGAGAGAGAGGAATATGAGCTCCTAAAAACATTTGTTTTTATACATAAGCAGATTTAATTTGTCATTTACAAATGAATATATAGCACTATAAACATACACAGAAGACATGGAATAGAAATTCAGAAGAAAAAGTATTCAAAAAATAATAATTTTAAGAAAAACACAAAAAGAAGAAAGCAGAGAGACAGTTCTGGAAGAAAAGTGAGAAAAGAAAAGCTGAAGACAAGAATTGGAGGTAAGACCTTTCACCTATAGAGACAAATTATTAAACAAAACAATATATATTAATAAAATAAATAAGCATTCTCAGTAGTTGACTCAGCCAATGAAAATGCAGAGCTCCGATTTGAATAGAGTGACAGTAGGAGAGAGCCCAACTGCCACTGAGACTGATACAAATCTATCGAACAGCAGTCTGACTGCAGAGCTGCCTTTTGAAATCCGATACCCTGAAGACATTCGCTCTGCACAGGCTAAGAAGGACTACAAACAAGCTGTGATGAGAGCATCTCCTGAGACCCTCATCCTAGACTACACCGGTAATGGAGAAAACAGGGTCAAGAACAATCTACTGTTCTACAGCGCCTTTCACAAAACCCTGTGCCAGACATACCCCAATAACAACAAGAGGGGCATTAGCAGAGGCAGGCAGATCTCAGTGCTGGTAGAGAAAGACACAGACAGTGTGATGCTCACTTTTAATGTATACCACAACGGGACCATCATGGTGCAGGGCAGCGAGAGTAGCCTGGACCAATTATCTCTCGGCTTCCACACCTCAAAGCAGCAGACTGAGGTAGAGAAACGTGCCAGAGCCAGCCACCCTGCAGTCTGCCCCCAGCCACACGGAGCCAGACAGTGCCCCATCTCCCACAGACTGCCCCCCTGTCTACCCAAACTCTCCAGCAACATTAAAACACTAAAGGAATGCCTATCAGTGCTGGAGCTGGAGTTTGCGGAGTTCAGGGAGCAGATCCTGAGCACCCTGGCCCAGACCTCCTTGTGCGATCAGCTCCGGGATGAGATGCACAGACTAAAGATGCAGCACAAGGCTGAGATCCATGAGCTGAGAGCAGCAGTGAGAGACCTGGAGGAGCAGAGCCAAACCCTGAGGACGGAGCTGCGCAGAGCGAGGGAGGAGCTGACCAGGACACCCCAGCACAGCCAGCTAAGGAGCCTGCAGAGCCAGCTGGAGGAGCTAAGAGAGGAGCTACACATCACTGGAGCACAGAGACTGCACTGCACTGACCCCACAACACCTCCAACCCCTGACACCTCCAACACTGATGCACCCACTGATCCACCCACACTCCCCACCACTCCTGACACCCCCACTATCACCAGACCTGCCACTAATACACAAACCCCTGAAACGCCACTCCCCCAAAACACACCCGCTGCCCCCACCACTCCCGACGCAAACCCGGAGTGGCAGGTCAACACAGAGGTGGTCATTCTGAGCGACTCCAATGGGAAGTTCCTGGATGAGAGGCGCCTCTTCCCTGGGTGAAAAGTGAAAAAGCTTTGGTGCCCGACAGCACAGAGAGCCCTGGAGCTGCTCTCCAAGAGGAGGCTGTGCCAGGTCAAACACATCCTCATCCACACTGGCACTAACAACCTGAGTGCCCGCAGGGGCGATGTGGCCTCAGCCCTGAGACAGGTGGCAACGAAAGCCACAGAGGAATTCCCAACTGCCAAAATCACCATCTCCACACTGCTGCCCCGCACAGACGTGCCCCTGCACATCATCCAGGCCATCAACGCAGAAGTGTCCCGAAGATGTGCCCTCCTCCCCAACGTCCACCTGGCACACCACTGAGACATCCAGCCACATCACCTGTATGACCACGTCCACCTCAACAAGACGGGTGTGAGGATCTTCGCAAAGGTCCTCAAGGACACAACCCTGGGCCGAAACCCCACACACCCCCACCCCATATCTTGTTCATTTTCCAAAATACTTCAATTTTTGCCCTCTATCTGTTTCACTTCATCCTTTATTGACCTCTTGCTGTTGTAGTATTGAAAAAAGCTCTTTGCATTCGTTATAGAGCTATGTTTCTTTCTATTTCCCTCTTTGCTTTCCTGATCCCTTTCTTAAGATCTATTTGCAGTTCACCATATTCTTTGTATTTTGTTTAGTCTCTATCCCTTTTGTATGCGCTATACCACATTTTCTCTCTCTTCAAATTTTTTTGCATACTTCCATTAAACCATTTTGGCCAATGTTTTTTGGTCCTCAATTTGCTAAGTTTTGGTATAAATTTCTCCTGAGCCTCAAGTAGTATATTCTTAAATATACCCATCCATTTTCAACTGAATCTGATCCAGTGTGCTCCAGTCTACCTCTTCCAAGTGTCGCCTCATACCTTCAAGGTTTGCTTTTCTAAAATTGTAGACCATTGCTTTAGACTTGGGCCTTGTTTCTAGAAAGAATGCCTCAAAGATGACCATATTGTGATCACAGTTTGCTATTGATTCTATAACTAATGTCCCTCTGACTCTATCTAACATCTCGGTTATTTGAAGGGAAATCTGTCAAGGTCACTGTTAAGGTACAACGCTTCAGTTGAAGCAGCCCTTCGGATCCCAGTGAATCGGGCAGTCAGGCCAGTCAGCGTTTCAGCTACAGGGGAGACTTTTCAGCAGGAGACGAGCGCTCGGGAAGAAAAATGCACAGACACAGAAGTAGTCCGTTCGTTTATCTTCAGTTTATTTAAAGTTTCACACAGCCTTTATACAGTCTAACAAACATCTTCAGTGATAGTTACGGGGCAGTCCCGATATGTAGTTACACACCATAATAGTACTGATTTTGCAGTGTTCCCACAAGCAGGTACACATGTCATGCCTCGTGGGAATGTTATTGTCCGAGGATGTGTGTAACCCATAATATATTTGTGTTTCGGGAAGGGGAAAATGTAGCACATACTGTACGAACAACATGTTTTGTGTCTGCCACAGCTGCTTGGATTACAAGCAGTTCTGCAAGCTATTTCAGCAGTGTGCATAAGACATAGATAATAAGTAAAGTTATGAATAACTCACAGTTCCTAACTAGTAACTTACTGGAAAGTTTCCTATATTTTCTAACAGTTATACAGTGGGTATATACAATACATAGGAGGCAATTTTACCCCAACAGTCACCGTTGACAATTGGAAACAGCTCCTCAGTGGAATATGCCAGTAATGAGGACATAAGTGTACAAACATAAAGAAAGTCCTGCTATTACAAACTGCCAGCAAATGCATGTAATGCATTACTCATCTATTCAAAATACCTAGTTTACTGCATTACTATGATTATTATTATCCAATATAGAAATATATTAACACATTAGTCTCAGTAACGTGCATTTTTCACCTTTAATTGTGTGTAATTTCCAGGAAAATAGTGTTGATACATTTTGAATAGTCAGTGAAACATATCAAGACTTCATGTCCCTCTTAACAGCCCTAGCAAACAATGCATTTACAGCATATTAATAAATAAAGAATACTTTAAGGGGGATGGTGTAAAACATCCATAGGAACAGCAGAGAAACTGTAAGTTAAACATGAACCTGAGATATTTCCACAATGTTTCTGGGTTAAAAAATAGGATCACCAAATAAATAAGCAAGTAAATCTTAAAGTACAGCTATAGATAATTCATTTTTGTAAGGATATTATACATTATTGACAATGTTTTCTGTATCAGTTGTTAAAACCCCTAAAAAGAGCACATTATAAATGGTCAATGTGATATATTTCCAGCACACAATCCCCAAAGAAATGACAGGAATTTAGGACTGTGTTGTGGAAATACCATTTTAACTTGTATAAAAGGAAAGCTTTAAAGTTAATCTCTACTTTCTTTGGGTCTCAAATATTTAATTCTTAATTCCCCTAACTGGTCTTGGTTTGTATCGTTGAAATGCAATTTGATCACAGAATTTATCTATTTAACATGTCAAACAGTAGGTGGCAGAGTTTACATTACATTCTTTGTCATTTAGCAGACGCTCTTATCCAGGGCGACTTACATTTATTATTATTATTATTATTATTATTATTAATATTTTTATTTCTTGGCAGACGCCCTTATCCAGGGCGACTTACAACATAACTGCAAAAATACAGTGAAGTACAATCAATCAATCAATCCATTTTTATTTGTATAGCGCCCTTCGCAGGGTAGCCACAGAGTGCTTTACAGACTGGTAAACATACAACAAACGTACAGCAAAATAAAAAACATAAATACAATAAAATCAAATATAGACCTGTAAACATTTTACATGATCTAGAATAAAGTGAGTGAACATTTAAGTAAATAAAGCATTTAGGAACGGAGGAGAGAAAAACAAGAAAACTCCTAAGGATGGCATGTAGGAGAAAATGAATCTCTGGGGGTCCACGGCCTAGGGCCTAGGCCTAATGGTTGCCTCCCCTCCAGGCAGTATACTTATTACAGCAGCAAGGAGATCAGAAAGTTCTTTATCGGTGCTGCTGGCTGTGGTCTTCCCTGTGGAGGAGGCCTCTCGCTGGCCATCGGGGGTGGAGGGTTTGGACCATCAATAGGCTTTGGGTTGCGATGGCTCATCAAACCTTGGGTGTGGATGCCCCGTTGACCCTCCATTGTGAGGTGCTTCTGGGATGGGTTGTGCCTCATCAGACAGGTAGGGAGGTGCCAGTCCCTTTAGTGCTTTAAATGTTAATAAGAGCACTTTAAAGTCTATCCTGTAGTGCACGGGCAGCCAGTGAAGAGAAGCCAATACTGGAGTGATGTGTTCATGTTTTTATGTTTTTGTTAGGATTCTTGCAGCAGCATTTTGGACTGAAGTGCACAAATAGCTCTGTTTGTGCTGCCTGACAGAATGGCATTACAGTAGTCCAATCTAGATGTAACAAATGCGTGTATCAATTTCTCAGTGTCCTGTAACGAGAGGAATTGTCTTAGTCTAGCAATGTTTCTAAGCTGGAGGAAGGAAGATCTCGACACATTCTGAATGTGTGATTCAAAAGATAGATTATGATCACAGATGACACCCAGGTTTCATGCCATCCCCTTAGGGGAGAAATTAAAGTTATCATTACTCAGTTTTGTTAGTGAATGATGAACAGTTCGATTTTTGTCTCCTAAAATTATGACTTCTGTTTTGTCAGAATTAAGCATAAGATTTTTTTTTCTCATCCATGTTTTAATCTCAGACAGACAGCAGATTCGTTTTTCTAGGTCTATGGTGTTGTTAGGATTTACTGACAGATATAATTGTGTGTCGTCTGCGTAACTGTGAAAGTTAATATTATGTCGTCGAATGATATCACCTAAAGGGAGCATGTACAATGAAAAAAGTATAGGTCCGAGGACTGAGCCCTGTGGGACTCCGTACTTAACCTCAGTTAAATTTGAGTGGTTCTCGTTAATCTGTGCATATTGGAGTCTGTTTGACAGATATGATTTAAACCATGAAAGCACATTGCGAGATAGGCCAATACGGTTTTCTAAGCGGTGTATCAAGATTTTGTGGTCGATTGTGTCAAAAGCCGCACTTAAGTCTAATAAAATAATAACACTGGTGTGCCCTACATTGGAGGACTGAAACACGTCATTCAATACTTTTAACAGGGCCGTTTCTGTACTAAGGCCGGAACGGAAGCCTGATTGAAATTCTTCATAAAGATGATTATCGGTTAAAAAAGCTTGCAGTTGGTTTTCAACTACTTTCTCTAGAACCTTAGAAAGGAAGGGAAGGTTTGAGATAGGTCGATAGTGTTTAAGTTGGTTAGGGTCGACACTGGGTTTCTTAAGAAGTGGTTTAATTACAGCTATTTTAAATGATTCAGGAACAGATCCTGAGAATAAAGAGACATTGATAATATTGTGTATTCTGTGAATAATTCATGGCAGAGATTGTTTTAGCAGTTTAGTGCGTATAGGGTCTAGTGCGCAGGTTGTTGTTTTCATTTTAGTAATTAAGGAGACCAATTCCTGGTGATTTACTACGTTAAACGAGTCCAAGGTAGGCAGGGGCTGTGAAGGACTGCATGTGTCAGCTATAGTATCTGTGTATGTTTCCTGTTCTATCTGTTTTCTAATGCTGTTAACTTTGCTATTGAAATGATCCATGAAGTCACTACAGGTGAAATTGGGGGGGATGACCTCTGAAGGCTTTACCTTCTGGTTAGTAAGTGTCGCTATTGTATTAGAAAGAAAACGCGGGTTATTCTTATGCGTCTCTATTAAATTGGAGTAGTAGGCAGACCTAGCAGAGGACAGGGCCTGCTTGTATCTTATTATACTGTCATTCCATGCCATGTGAAGACCTCTAGTTTTGATTCTCTCCATTTACGCTCACATCTACGGCATTCTGTTTTAAGTGAGCGAGTGTGTTCGTCAAACCACGGTGAGTGTTTTGTTGGTTTTTATTTGTCGTGTCCTTAATGGGGCTACTAAAGCAGTGCTTAGTGTATTGTTGAAATTATTTAATAATTCATCTGCAGATCCTTCTTTTGATAAAGCTAGCATTTGGCAACAGGGTAGTGAATTTATGAATAGCAGTGGGATTTAGGCAGCGAGTTTCTATGTTCCTTTCCGTGTGTCTAATTCTACTCCTCCTACAAGGCAATCAATCATTACAAATTAAATTTAGCTAAAACAGCAATTCAAAATAATACATTTTACAATTTTCAATTTACAATTTACACAAGTACAGTAAGTGACATCCTACATCCTTGACAGTGAAAGCTAAGTGCTGTCAAGATGTAGGGTCACAGTCAAGGGCTACGGGAAAGGGAGCAAGGAGGAAAACAATCAAGAACGCGAGAAGCATAATACAACTGTGAAGTGCTATCTAGCAGGGATAGAGGACTAATATTACAAGTGCTGTCGGAAGAGATGCGTCTTGAGTAAGTGCCGGAATGAGGTCAAGGACTCTGCTGTTTTGACTTCGGTGGGCAGGTCGTTCCACCATTTAGGTGCCAGGGATGAGAAGGAGCGGTTCTGGAGGAGGCAGAGTTGGTCTATACAACTGGGTATTTTACTGGAGCAATCTAAGTGAAGTACCTTGCTCAAGGGTACAACAGCACTGCCCCACCTGGGATTTGAACCCAAAACCCACAATATGAGTCCAGAGCCCTAAGCACTACTCCACAGTGTTGCATTAATCACAGACTGTACCAAGGCTCCATGTGATTCTTTATTGCACTTATACTGTTATTATTGTTTATTTGATTTAATTTTAATTATTCACTGATTGAGTCGTGTTCTCAAATTGTTTGTTTTCATTGATTGTATTCACTGATTGATTGACTTTAATTGATATTCACTATTATTGAACAGGCAGAAGCTTTGATCCCCGATGCGGCGCACCTGTATCACTGAGCAGCGGCCGCCTTCCCTCATGGCCACTACACCTGTGGACACTCAGCTGGAGATAAAGGCTGCCCTGCCAGAACAAAGGGGCACGGCGGAGCACCAGCAGGGACAGTGACTGCGGGACGGGTTACAGAGGAGAGGATATCGGCTGTGAGGGTGCCAGCCGGTAGGCACTAACTCCTCGCAGGGTCGGAGCGGGTCCCTGCAGATCGGGAGCTGCCTGGAGAAACATTAGCCGCTGGACGCAGTGACTCGACAGCGACAAGAGGATCTAAGGGACTATTACTGGCCAGAGACATTGACTTGGCTTCTACAAGACTGTATTCCTGGACTTGCCTTCTTGGCTCTGCGGTTTCCAGCTTCTCGGCGATAGACGGCACTTTGGGGCTCCGGACCAGCAGCCGGAGGGAGAAGCACATAGCGGACGGGTGAGAGGGACGCGCTCAATATCCCTGTGAGCTTGTGATCGCAGCACTTGCCAGTGAGCGAGCGTGTCCTCCTCCTGAGACTGCTCTTTGTCCTGGATTGGGGCTGCTTGTGCGGACGAGCTGCTCGTTTGTGAGGATCTCTAGCCTGGGACGGAACCGGAGGCCGAGCCGGGTTGGGACTGTGTAATTGAGACCATTCTCTCGCCATTCTCCATCGTTTCATACATACCTTTTTTGATTGTGAATATAGGGGGTATTGTCTGGGCTTAGTTTTATTTGGGAATTTAGTATAGTTTATTATATTTTCAGCTTTTGTATAGGTTTCTGTATTTTTATTTTTGCCCAGGTGATTAAAGGCAATTTTAATTGTAAAAAAAACATTGAGAGAACGGTCAGATTTCGTGCCCTGCTAGTTGCCCCTGTTGTATTGTACATGGTGAATTTTATTTAATGGACTAG